>NW_027469298.1:0-236588 GCF_051020765.1 Lasioglossum baleicum | reverse complement strand
ATTTTATTGCACATATAATATGAAAATATTCTCTACTGATATTTTCGACTTGTATTGTGGTGAGCTAATTTCACTGCGTATATATTATGAAAATTTGTTGGATTGAAATTTTGTACTGTGGACAAATTTTATTGCGTAGAATTTGCTCTATTGATATTTTCGACTAGTATTGTGGTGAGCTAATTTTGTCGCATATATAATATGAAAATTTGTCCTTCTGATATTTTCGACTAGTATTGTGGTGAGATAATTTTATTGCATATATAATATGAAAATATTCTCTACTGATATTTTCGACTTGTATTGTGGTGAGCTAATTTCACTGCGTATATATTATGAGAATTTGCTCTTCTCATACTTTCGGCTAGTGTTGCGGTGAGCTAATTTCATTGCATATATAATATGAAAATTTGTTGGATTGAAATTTTATACTGTGGACAAATTTTAATGTGTAGAATTTGCTCTGTTGATATTTTCCACTATTATTCTGGTGAGCTAATTTTATTGCATATTATATATGAAAATATGCTGTATTGATATTTTCGACCTTTATTGTGGTGAGCAAATTTCACTGCGTATATATTATGAAAATTTGCACTTCTCATACTTTCGACTGGTATTGTGGAAAGCTAATTTTATGGCATATACAACATGAATATTTGTTGGATTGAAATTTTATACTGTGGACAAATTTTATTGCGAAGAATTTGCTCTATTGATATTTTCGACTAGTATTGTGGTGACCTAATTCTATTGTATATATAATACGAAAATTTGATCTGCTGATATTTTCGACTAGTATTGTTACGAGCTAATTTTATTGCATATATAATATGAAATTTTCTCTACTCATTCTTTCGACTAGTATTGTGGTCAGCTAATTTTGTCGCATACATAATATGAAAATTTGTCCTTCTGATATTTTCGACTAGTATTGTGGTGAGATAATTTTATTGCATATATAATATGAAAATTTGTTGTTTTGAAATTCTACACTGTGTTAAAATTTTATTGTGTAGAATTTGCTCTATTGATATTTTCGACTAGTATTGTGGTGAGCTAATTTTATTGCATATATAATATGAAAATATTCTCTACTGATATTTTCGACTTGTATTGTGGTGAGCAAATTTCACTGCGTATATATTATACAAATTTGCTCTTCTCATACTTTCGACTAGTATTGCGGTGAGCTAATTTCATTGCATATATAATATGAAAATTTGTTGCATTGAAATTTTACACTGTGGACAAATTTTATTCTGTAGAAGTTGCTCTGTTGATTTTTTCGACTGGTATTGTGGTGACCTAATTCTATTGTAAATATACTACGAAAATTCGTCTACTGATACTTTCGACTAGTATTGTGGTAATCTAATTTTATTGCATATATAATATGTAAATTTGTTTCATTGAAATTTCCAACTGTTGACAAATTTTGTTCTGTAGAATTTGCTGTATTGATATTTTCGACTTGTATTGTGGTTAGATAATCTTACTGGACATATAATGTGACAATTTGCTCTACTGATATTTCCGACTAGAGTTGAGTTATGCTAATTATATTCCATATGTTTTATGTAAACTTGTTCTATTGAAATTTTCTGCAGTAGACAAATTTTATTGTTTAAATTTGCTCTATTGATATTTTCGTCCAGTGTTGTGGTGAGCTAATTTTATTGCATATATAATATGGAAATTTGTTGCGTTGAAATTTCCTCCAGTTGACAAATTTTGTTCTGCAGAATTTGCTGTATTGATATTTTTGACTTGTATTGCGGTGGGCTAATTTCACTGCCTATGTATTATGAAAAATTGCTCTTCTCATACTTTCGACTAGTGTTGCGGTGAGCTAATTTCATTGCATATATAATATGAAAATTTGTTGGATTGAAATTTTATACTGTGGACAACTTTTATTGTGCAGAATTTGCTCTGTTGATATTTTCGACTAGTATTGTGGTGACCTAATTCTATTGTATATATAATACGAAAATTTGTCTACTGATATTTTCGACTAGTATTGTGGTAAGCTTATTTTATTGCATATATAATATGTAAATTTGTTTCATTGAAATTTCCTGCTGTCGACATACTTTGTTGTGTAGAATTTTCTCTATTGATACTTTCCAGTATTATTCTGGTGAACTAATTTTATTGCATATTATATATGATAATATTCTCTACTGATATTTTCGACTAGTATTGTGGTGAGCTAATTTTGTCGCATATATAATATGAAAATTTGCTCTTTTGACATTTTCGACTAGTATTGTGGTGAGCTAATTTTATTGCATAGATAATATGAAAATTTGTTGCTTTGAAATTTCCTACTGTTGACAAATTTTGTTGTGTAGAATTTTCTATATTGATATTTTTGACTTCTATTGTGGTGAGCTAATTTCACTGCGTATATATAATGAAAATTTGCTCTTCTGATATTTTCGACTAGTGTTGTGGTGAGCTAATTTTATTGCATATCTAATATGGAAATTTGTTGCGTTGAAATTTCCTACTGTTGACAAATTTTGTTCTGTAGAATTTGCTGTACTGATATTTTCGACTATTATTGTGGTGAGCTAATTCCACTGCGTATATATTATTAAAATTTCTTATTTTGATATATTCTGCTGTTCACAAATTTTATTGTGTACAATTTGTTCTATTGATATTTTCGAGTATTATCGTGGTGAGATAATTTTATTGCATTTATAATATGAAAATTTTCTCTACTGATATTTTCGACTAGTATTGTGGCGAACTAATTTTATTGCATATATAATATGAAAATTTGTTGGATTGAAATTTTATACTGTGAACAAATTTTATGGCGTAGAAATTGCTCTATTGATATTTTTGTCCATTGTTGTGGTCAGCTAATTTTATTACGTATATAATATGAAAATTTGTTGTATTGAAATTTTCTACTAATGCCATATTGTATTGTGTAAAGTTTGCATTATCGATATTTTCGATTAGTATCATAGTGTGCTAATTTCATTGCTTATATGAAATGAAAATTTGCTCTTATGATATTTTCGACCAGTATTGTTGTGAGCTTATTTTATTGCATATATAATATGAAAATTTGGTCTACAGATATTTTCAACTAGTATTCTGGTTAGCTCATTTAATTGCATATATAATATGAAAATTTGATTTACTGATATTTCCGACTAGAATTGTGTTAAGCTAATTTTATTGCACATACAGTATGAAAATTTGCTCTAATGATATTTCTGACTAGTAATGTGATGATCTAATTTTATTGCATATATAATATGAAAATTTGTTGGATTGAAATTTTATACTGTGGACAAATTTTATTCTGTAGAAGTTGCTCTGTTGATTTTTTCGACTAGTATTGTGGTGACCCAGTTCTATTGTATATATACTACGAAAATTCGTCTACTGATACTTTCGACTAGTATTGTGGTGAGCTTATTTCACTGCCAATATATAATGAAAATTTGCTCTTCTCATACTTTCGACTAGTATTGTTGCGAGCTAATTTTATTGCATATATAATATGAAAATTTGCTCTACTCATATTTTCGACTAGTATTGTGGTGAGCTAATTTTATTGCATATATAATATGAAAATATTCTCTACTGATATTTTCGACTTGTATTGTGGTGAGCTAATTTCACTGCGTATATATTATGAAAATTTGCTCTTCTCATACTTCCGACTAGTATTGTGGTGAGATAATTTTATTGCATATATAATATGGAAATTTGTTGCGTTGAAATTTCCTACTGTTGACAAATTTTGTTGTGTTGAATTTGCTCTATTGATATTTTCCACTATTATTCTGGTGACCTAATTTTATTGCATATTATATTTGGAAATATGCTCTACTGATATTTTCGACTAGTATTGTGGTGAGATAATTTTATTGCATATATAATATGGAAATTTGTTGCGTTGAAATTTCCTACTGTTGACAAATTTTGTTCTGCAGAATTTGCTGTACTGATATTTTCGACTTGTATTGTGGTGAGCTAATTTTATTGCATATATAATATGAAAATATTCTCTAGTGATATTTTCGACTTGTATTGTGGTGAGCTAATTTCACTGCGTATATATTATGAAAATTTGTTGGATTGAAATTTTGTACTGTGGACAAATTTTATTGCGTAGAATTTGCTCTATTGATATTTTCGACTAGTATTGTGGTGAGCTAATTCCACTGCGTATATATTATTAAAATTTCTTATTTTGATATATTCTGCTGTTCACAAAATTTTATTGTGTACAATTTGTTCTATTGATATTTTCGAGTAGTATCGTGGTGAGATAATTTTATTGCATTTATAATATGAAAATTTTCTCTACTGATATTTTCGACTAGTATTGTGGCGAACTAATTTTATTGCATATATAATATGAAAATTTGTTGGATTGAAATTTTATACTGTGGACAAATTTTATGGCGTAGAATTTGCTCTATTGATATTTTCGTCCATTGTTGTGGTCAGCTAATTTTATTACGTATATAATATGAAAATTTGTTGTATTGAAATTTTCTACTAATGCCATATTGTATTGTGTAAAGTTTGCATTGTCGATATTTTCGATTAGTATCATAGTGTGCTAATTTCATTGCTTATATGAAATGAAAATTTGCTCTTATGATATTTTCGACCAGTATTGTTGTGAGCTTATTTTATTGCATATATAATATGAAAATTTGGTCTACAGATATTTTCAACTAGTATTCTGGTTAGCTCATTTAATTGCATATATAATATGAAAACTTTATTTACTGATATTTCCGACTAGAATTGTGTTAAGCTAATTTTATTGCACATACAGTATGAAAATTTGCTCTAATGATATTTCTGACAAGTAATGTGATGATCTACTTTTATTGCATATGTTATATGAAAATTTGTTCTACAGATATTATCGACTAGTAATGTGGTGAGCTAATATTATTGCATATATAATATGAAAATTTGCACTACTGATATTTCCAACCAGTATTCTGGTTAGCTAATTTTATTGCATATATAATATGAAAATTTGCTTTAATGATATTTCCGACTAGAATTGTGTTGAGCTAATTTTATTGCACATACAGTATGAAAATTTGTTCTAATGATATTTCTGACTAGTATTGTGATGATCTAATTTTATTGCATATGTAATATGTAAATTTGTTCTACAGATATTATCGGCTAGTATTGTGGTGAGTTGATTTTATTGCACATGTAATATGAAAATTTGCTCTACTGATACTTTCGTCTATTATTGTTGTGAGCTAATTCTATTGCGTCTATAACATGATAATTTGTTCTATTGAATTATCCTATCGCTGACAAATGTTATTGTGTAAAATTTGTTCTACTGATATTTTCGACTAGTATTGTGGTGAGCTAATTTTGTTGCATATATTATATGAAAATTTGCACTACTGATATTTTGGACCTCTATTGTGGTGAGTTAATTTTATTGCGTATATAATATGAAGATTTGTTGTATTGAAATTTTCTACTGATTACATATTATATTGTGTAAGATTTGCTTTATAGGTATTTTCGTTTAGTATTACGGGTAGCTAATTTTATTGCATATACAATATAAAAATATGCTCTACTGATATTTTCGAATAGTATTGTTGTGAGCTAATTTTATTTTACATATAATGTGACAATTTGCTCCTCTGATATTTTCGACTATTATTGTGGTGAGCTAATTTTATTGCGTATATAGTATGAAAATTAGCACTACTGATGTTTTCGTCTAGTATTGTGGTGAGTTAATTCTATTTCATATATAATATGAAAATTTGCGCTACTGATATTTTCGACTAGTAATGTGGACAGCGAATTGTTATGCATATATTATATGAAAACTTGCTCTACTGATATTTAGGACTATTATTGTGGTGAGCTCATTTTATTGCGTATATAATATGATAATTTTTTTCTATTGAAATATCCTACCGCTGACAAATGTTATTGTGTAATGTTTGTCTTACTGATATTTTCGACTAGTATTATGGGAAGCTAATTTTATTGCATATATAATATGAAAATATGCTCTACTGATATTTTCGTCTAGTATTGTGGTGTACTAATTTTGCGCATGTATTGTACGAAAATATCCTCTACAGATATTTTCGACTAGTATTGTGGTGAGTTAATTTAATTGCATATATAATATGAAAATATGCACGACTGATGTTTCCAACTAGTATTGTCGTGATCTGATTTTTTTATATATATTATATGAAAATTTGATCCAATGATATATACGACTTGTATTGTGGTGAGCCAATTTTATTGCATATTTAGTATGAAAATTTTCTCTACATATATCTTCGACTAGCATGGTGGTGAGCTAATTTTATTCCATATATAATATGAAAATTTGCTCCAATGATACATACGACTAGTATTGTGGTGATATAATTCTATTGCATACTCAATACGAAAATTTGCTCGACTGATATATTCGACTCGAATTGTGACGAGCTAATCCTATTGCATATATAATATGAAAATTTGCTCCTCTGATACTTGCGAATAGTATTCTGCTAAGCTAAGTTCATTGCATATATAATATGAAAATTTGTTCTACTGATATTTCGACTAGTTTTGCGGCGAGCTAATTTTGTTGCATATATAATGCGAAAATTTGCTCTACTGATATTTTCGACTTGTATTGTGGGGAGTTAATTTTACTGCATATCAAATATGAAAACATGTAGTATTGAAATTTTCTACTGTTGACAAATGTTATTGTGTAAATTTTGACCTACATCTATTTTCGACTAGTATTGTGAAGAGCTAGTTTTATTGCATCTATAATATGAAAATTTGTTGCATTGATATTTTCTAGAGTTGACAAATTATATTGTGTAGAATTTGCTCTATTGACATTTTCGGCTAGTATTGTGGTGAGCTAATTTTACTGCGTATATAATATGAATATTTGTTCTATTGAAATTTTCTACTGTTGACAAATTTCATTCTGTAGAAATTGCTGCATTAATATTTTCTTTTGTTTTGTGGTGAGCTCATTTTAGTCTGTATATGATATGAAAATTTGTTCAATTGAAGTTTTCTACTCCTTACATATTTTATTGTGTAATATTTGCCCTATTGATATTTTCGACTACTATTGTGTGTGCTAATTTTGGCGCATATATAATATAAAAATTTGTTGTACTGAAATTTTCTGCTGTTGACATATTATATTGAGTAAAGTTTGCTTCATCCATATTTTCGACTTGCATTATGGTGAGCTAATTTTATTGCATATATAATATGAAAAGTTGCTGTACTGATATTTTCGACTAGGATTGTGGTGAGCAAATTTTATTGCATATATAATATGAAAATTTGTTCTAGTAATATTTTCGACTAGTATTGTGGTGAGCTAATTATATTGCATATATAAAATGAAAATGTGCTCTACTGATACTTGCGACTAGTATTGTGGTTATCTAATCATTAGTGCATATATCATATGAAAATGTGCTCTACTGATATTTTGGGCTAGTATTGTGGTGAGCTAATTTTGTTGCATATGTAATACGTAAACTTGATCTACTGATATTTTCGACTAGAATTCTGGCGAGCGAATTATATCCCATATATAATATCAAAATTTTCTCTACTGATACGTTGGACTAGTATTGTGGCGAGCTAATTTTGATGCATATATAATACGTACACTTGATGTACACATAGATTCGACTAGCATTGTGGTTATCTAATTATTAGTGCATATATAGTATGAAAATATGCTCTACTGATACTTGCGACTAGTATTGTGGTAAGCTAATTTTTTTGCATATATAATACCAAAACATGACCAACACATATTTTCGACTAGTATTGTGGTGGGCTAATTTTGATGCAAACATAATACGAAAACTTGATCTACTCATATTTTCGACTAGTATTGTGGTGAGCTAATTTTGTTGCATATATAATACGAAAATTTGCTCTTGTGATATATACGACTAGTATTGTGGTGAGCAAATATTAATGCATTTTTCATATGAAAATGTGCTCTACTTATATTATCGACTAGCATTATGGTTAGCTAATTTGATTGCATATTTAGAATGAAAATTTGCTCTTCTGATATTTTCTACTAATATTGTGATGAGTTAATTTTATTGCATATATAATATAATAATTTTCTCCACTGATATTTTCGAATAGTATTGTGGTCTGCTAATTTTATGGCATATGTAATATGAAAAATTGTTCTACTCATATTTTCGTCTAGTATTGTGGACAGCTAATTTGATTGCATATACAATATGAAATATTGCTCTACTGATATTTTGCACTAGTACTGTGGTGAGCTAATTTGATTGCATATATAATATGAAAATTTGTGCTACCGATATTTTCGACTAGTATTTTGGTGAGCTAATTTCATTGCATTTATAATATGAAAATTACCTATACTTATATCTTCGACTAGAATTTTGGTAAGCCAATTTTATTGCATATATAATATGAAAATTTGTTCTACCCATATTTTCGACTAGTATTATTATCAGCTAATTATATTGAATATATAAAATGAAAATGTGCTCTACTGATACTTGCGACTAGTATTGTGCCGAGCTAATTTTATTGCAAATATAATACGACAATTTTCTCTACTGATATTTTAGACTAGTTTTGTGGTGAGCTAATTTCGTTGCATATATCATACGAAAATTTGCTCTACTGACATTATCGACTAGTATTGTGGTGAGTTAATTTTATTGCATATGTAATATGAAAATTGTCTCGACTGATGTTTTCTACTCGTGTTGTAGTGAGCTAATTTTGTTGCACATGTAATATGAAAATATGCTCTACTGTTACTTGAGTCGAGTATTGTCGTAAGCTAATTTTATTGCATTTATAATATGAAAATTACCTATACTGATATTTTCGACTAGAATTATAGCACGCTAATTTTATTGGACATATAGTATGGAAATGTGACCTACTGATATTTTCTATTTGTACTATGGCCAGCTAATTTTGTTGCATATATAATACGAAAATTTGATCATCTTATACTTTCTACTAGTACTGTTGTTATCTAATTATAATTGCATATATAATACGAAAATTTGCTCTACTGATATTTTCGGCTGGTATTGTGGTGATCTAATTCTATTGTATATATAACATGATAATTTTTTATACTGATATTTTTGACTAGTATTGTGGTGAGCTAATTATTAGTGCATATATAATATGAAAACTTGCTCTACAGATACTTGCGACTAGTATTGTGGCGAGCTAATTTTACTGCATATATAATATAAAAATTTGCCCTACGGATATATTCGACTAGTATTGTTGTGATCTAATTTTATTGGATATATGATATGATAATTTGTTCTATTGAAATATCCTACCGCTGACAAATGTTATTGTGTAAAATTTGTTCTACTGAGATTTCCGACTAGTATTGTGGTGAAATAATTTTATTGCCGATATAACATGAAAATTTGCACTGCTGATACTTTGGACCTCTATTGTGGTGAGTTCATTTTATTGCGTATATAATATGAAGATTTGTTGTATTGATATTTTCTACTGATTACATATTATATTGTGTAAAATTTGCTTTATAGGTATTTTCGTTTAGTATTACGGGAAGCTAATTTTATTGCATATACAATATGATAATATGCTCCACTGATATTTTCGAATAGTATTGTGGTGAGCTAATTTTATTTTACATATAATGTGACAATTTGCTCCACTGATATTTTCGACTAGTATTGTGGTGAGCTAATTTTATTGCGTGTATAGTATGAAAATTAGCACTACTGATGTTTTCGTCTAGTATTGTGGTGAGCTAATTCTATTTCATATATAATATGAAAATTTTCGCTACTGATATTTTGGACTTGTATTGTGGTGAGCTAATTTTGTTGCATATGTAATACGTAAACTTGATCTACTGATATTTTAGACTAGAATTCTGGTGAGCGAATTATATCCCATATATAATGTGAAAATTTTCTCTACGGATATGTTGGACTAATATTGTGGTGAGCTAATTTCACTGCATATATAATATGAAAACTTGCTGTACTGATATTTTCGACTAGGATTGTGGTGAGCTAATTTTATTGCATATATAATACGAAAATTTGTTCTACTGATATTTTCGACTAGTATTGTGGTGTGCGAATTATGTTGCACATGTAATATGAAAATTTGCTCTACTGATACTTGCGACTAGTATTGTAGTGAGCTAATTTTGTTGCATATATAATACGAAAACATGATCAACTCATATTTTCGACTAGTATTGTGGTGAGCTAGTTTTGTTGCATATATAATACGAAAATTTGCTCTTCTGATATATACGACTAGTATTGTGGTGAGCAAATATTAATGCATATTTCATATGAAAATGTGCTCTACTTATATTATCTACTAGCATTATGGTTAGCTAATTTGATAGCATATTTAGTATGAAAATTTGGTCTTCTGATATTTTCGACTAATATTGTGATGAGTTAATTCCATTGCATATATAATACGAAAATTTGCACTACTGATGTTATAGAATAGTATTGTGCCGAGCTAATTTTATTGCATATATAATATGAAAATTTTCTCTACTGATATTTTCGTCTAGTATTGTGCTGGGCTAATTTTGTTGTATATGTAAAACGAAAATGTTCTCTACTCATACTTGCGACTAGTATTGTAGTGAGCTAATTTTGTTGCATATATAATACGAAAACATGATCAACTCATATTTTCGACTAGTATTGTGGTGAGCTAATTTTGTTGCATATATAATACGAAAATTTGCTCTTCTGATATATACGACTAGTATTGTGGTGAGCAAATTTTAATGCGTATTTCATATGAAAATGTGCTCTACTTATATTATCGACTAGCATTATGGTTAGCTAATTTGATTGCATATTTAGTAAGAAAAATTGCTCTTCTGATATTTTCGACTAATATTGTGATGAGTTAATTCCATTGCATATATTTGCATATATAATACGCAAATTAGCACTACTGATGTTATAGAATAGTATTTTGCCGAGCTAGTTTTATTGCATATATAATATGAAGTTTTGTTCTACTGATATTTTCGACCAGTATTGTGCAGAGCTACTTTTATTGCATATATAATATGATAATTTCCTCTACTGATATTTGGGACTAGTATTATCGTGTGCTAATTTTATTGCATATATAATATGAAAATTTGCTCTTCTGATATTTTCGACTAATATTGTGATGAGTTAATTCCATTGCATATACAATACGAAAATTTGCACTACTGATGTTATAGAATAGTATTGTGCCGAGCTGATTTTATTGCATACATAATATGAAAATTTTCTCTTCTGATATTTTCGTCTAGTATTGTGCTGGGCTAATTTTGTTGTATATGTAAAACGAAAATGTTCTCTACTGATACTTGGGACTAGTACTGTGGTAAGATCATTTTGTTGCATATATAATATGAATTTTTGTTCTACTGATATTTTCGACTAGTATTGTGCCGAGCTAATTTTATTGCATATATAATATAATAATTTTCTCTACTGATATTTTCGAATAGTATTGTCGTATGCTAATTTTATGGCATATGTAATATGAAAAATTGTTCGACTGATATTTTCGTCTATTATTGTGGAATCTAATTTCATTGAATATATAATATAAATATTTGCTCTACTGATATTTTCGTCTAGAATAGCGGTGAGCTAATTAAATTGCATATATAATATGAAAACATGCTCTACTGATATTTTCGATTAGTATGGTGGTTATCTAATTATTAGAGCATATATAATATGAAAATGTGCTGTACTGATATTTTCGACTACTATAGTGGTGAGCTGATTTTGTTGCATATATAATATGATAATTAGCTCTACTGATACTTTGGTCTAGTATTGTGGTGATCTAATTCCATTGCATGTATAATAAGTAAATTTGCTGTGCTGATATTTTCGACTAGTATTGTGGTTAGCTTATTTTATTGCAGATTTAGTATGAAAATTTGCTATACAGATATTTTCGAGTAGTGTATTGGTGATCTAATTTTGTTGCATATATAATATGAAAATTTGCTGTACTGATATTTTCGACTAGTATTGCGGTGAGCTGATTTTATTGCATATATAAAATGAAAATTTGCTATTGTGATATTTTCGACTATCATTGTGGTGCTCTAATTTTATTGCATATGTAGTATGAAAATTTGGTCCACTGATATTTTCGACTAGTATTGTGGTGATGTAATTTTGTTGCATATATAATATGAAAATTTGCTGTACTGATATTTTCGACTAGTATTGTCGCGAACGAATTATATTGCATATATGATATGAAAATTTGCGCTACTGATATTTTCGACTAGCATTCTGCTGAGCTAATACTGCTGCATATGTAATACAAAAATTTGCTCCACTGATATTTTCGACTAGTATTGTGGTTACCTAATTATATTGCATATATAATGTGAAAATTTGCTTTGCTTACATTTTCGACTAGTATTGTGTGAGCCAATTTTATAGCATATATAGTATGAAAACTTGTTGCATTGAAATTATATGCTGTTGGCTCATTTTATTGTGTATAATTTGTCCGATTGGTATTTTCCGCTCGTATTGTGGTCTGCTAATTTTCTTGCATATATAATATGATAATTTGTAGTATTGAAACTTTCTACTGATGGCAAATTTTTTTGTGCATCATTTGCTCTATTGATATTTTGGACTACCATTTTGGTGAGCTAATTTTATTGCATTTATAATATGATAATTTCCTATATTGATATTTTCGACTAGTATTGTGTTGCCCTAATTTTGTGCATATGTAATACGAAAATTAGCTCTACTGATATTGTCGACTACTATTGTGGTTATCTATTTATTAATGCATATATAATATGAAAATTAGCTCTACTCATATTTTCGACTAGTATTGTGGCGATGTAACTATTAGTGCATATATAAAATGAAAATGTACTCTACCGATATTTTCCTCTAGTATTGTGGTGGTCTTATTCTATTGCATATATAATACGAAAATTTGCTCTGCTGACATTCTCGACTAGCATTGTGGTTATCTAATTATTAGAGCACATATAGTACGAAAATTTGCCCTAATGATATTTTCGACTAGTATTGTGGTGTGCTAATTTTGTTGCATATATAATATCAAAATTTGTTCCACTGATATTTTCGAATAGTACTGTGGTTAGCTAATATTGTTGCATCTATCATACCAAAATATGTTCCACTGATATTTTCGACTAGTATTGCTGTTAGCTAATTTTAATGCATATATAATATGAAAATTTGCTTTTCTTATATTTTCGACCAGTATTGTGGTGAACTAATTTTGATGCATATTTAATATGAAAATTTGCTCTACGGATATTTTCAACTAGTATTGTGCTGAGCTAATTTTATTGCGCATATAATATGAAAATTTGTTCTATCGAAATTTCCTAATGTTGACTAATTTTATTGCGCATAATTTGTTTTATTGATATTTTCGACCAGGATTTTGATGAGCTAATTTTATTCCATTTGTAATATGAAAATTTCCTATATTGATATTTTCTATTAGTATTGTGTAGCCCTAATTTTGTGCATATGTACTACGAAAATTAGCTCTATTGATATTGTCGACTACTATTGTGGTTATCTATTTATTAATGCATATATAATATGAAAATTAGTTCGACTGATATTTTCGTCTAGTATTGTGGCGAGCAAATTTTACTGCATATATAATATGAAAATTAGCTCTACTCATATTTTCGTCTATTATTGTGGTGAGCTAATTTTGTTGCATATATAATACGAAAATTAGCTCAACTAATATTTTCGACTAGTATTCTGCTGAGCTAACACTGCTGCATATGTAATACCAAAATTGTCTCCACTGAAATTTTCGACTAGTATTGTGTTGAGCTAATTTTGTTGCACATATAATATGATAATTAGCTCTACTGATAATTTGGTCTAGTATTGTGGTGATCTAATTCTATTGCATACATAACAAGTAAATTTGCTCTGCTTATATTTTCGTCTATCATTGTGGTGCGCTAATTTTATTGCATATGTAGTATGAAAATTTGATCCACTGATATTATCGACTAGTATTGTCTTGAGCTAATTTTATAGCGTATATGATACGAAAATTTGTTGTATTGAAACTTTCTACTCATGATAGATTTTATTGTGTAAAATTTGATCTATTGATATTTTCGACTGGTATTGTGGCTATCTAATTATTAGTGAATATATCATATGTAAATTAGCTCTTCACATATTTTCGTCTATTATTGTGGAATCTAATTTCATTGAATATATAATATAAATATTTGCTCTACTGATATTTTTGTCTAGAATAGCGGTGAGCTAATTAAATTGCATATATAATATGAAAACATGCTCTACTGATATTTTCGATTAGTATGGTGGTTATCTAATTATTAGAGCATATATAATATGAAAATGTGCTGTACTGATATTTTCGACTACTATAATGGTGAGCTGATTTTGTTGCATATATAATATGATAATTAGCTCTTCTGATACTTTGGTCTAGTATTGTGGTGATCTAATTCCATTGCATGTATAATAAGTAAATTTGCTGTGCTGATATTTTCGACTAGTATTGTGGTTAGCTTATTTTATTGCAGATTTAGTATGAAAATTTGCTGTACTGATATTTTCGACTAGTATTGTCGCGAACGAATTATATTGCATATATGATATGAAAATTTGCGCTACTGATATTTTCGACTAGCATTCTGCTGAGCTAATACTGCTGCATATGTAATACAAAAATTTGCTCCACTGATATTTTCGACTAGTATTGTGGTTATCTAATTATATTGCATATATAATGTGAAAATTTGCTTTGCTTACATTTTCGACTAGTATTGTGTGAGCCAATTTTATAGCATATATAGTATGAAAACTTGTTGTATTGAAATTATCTGCTGTTGGCTCATTTTATTGTGTATAATTTGTCCGATTGGTATTTTCCGCTCGTATTGTGGTCTGCTAATTTTCTTGCATATTTAATATGATAATTTGTAGTATTGAAACTTTCTACTGATGACAAATTTTTTGGTGCATCAATTGATCTATTGATATTTTGGACTACCATTTTGGTGATCTAATTTTATTGCATTTATAATATGATAATTTCCTATATTGATATTTTCGACTAGTATTGTGTTGCCCTAATTTTGTGCATATATAATACGAAAATTAGCTCTACTGATATTGTCGACTACTATTGTGGTTATCTATTTATTAATGCATATATAATATGAAAATTAGCTCTACTCATATTTTCGACTAGTATTGTGGCGATCTAACTATTAGTGCATATATAAAATGAAAATGTACTCTACCGATATTTTCGTCTAGTATTGTGGTGGTCTTATTTTATTGCATATATAATACGAAAATTTGCTCTGCTGTCATTCTCGACTAGCATTGTGGTTATCTAATTATTAGAGCACATATAATACGAAAATTTGCCCTAATGATATTTTCGACTAGTATTGTGGTGTGCTAATTTTGTTGCATAAATAATATCAAAATTTGTTCCACTGATATTTTCGAATAGTACTGTGGTTAGCTAATATTGTTGCATCTATAATACCAAAATATGTTCCACTGATATTTTCGACTAGTGTTGCGGTTACCTAATTTTAATGCATATATAATATGAAAATTTGCTTTTCTTATATTTTCGACCAGTATTGTGGTGAACTAATTTTGTTGCATATTTAATATGAAAATTTGCTCTACTGATATTTTCAACTAGTATTGTGCTGAGCTAATTTTATTGCGCATATAATATGAAAATTTGTTCTATCGAAATTTCCTAATGTTGACTAATTTTATTGCGCATAATTTGTTTTATTGATATTTTCGACCAGGATTTTGATGAGCTAATTTTATTCAATTTGTAATATGAAAATTTCCTATATTGATATTTTCTATTAGTATTGTGTAGCCCTAATTTTGTGCATATGTACTACGAAAATTAGCTCTACTGATATTGTCGACTACTATTATGGTTATCTATTTATTAATGCATATATAATATGAAAATTAGTTCGACTGATATTTTCGTCTAGTATTGTGGCGAGCTAATTTTACTGCATATATAATATGTAAATTAGCTCTACTCATATTTTCGTCTATTATTGTGGTGAGCTAATTTTGTTGCATATATAATACGAAAATTAGCTCAACTGATATTTTCGACTAGTATTCTGCTGAGCTAAACTGCTGCATATGTAATACCAAAATTGTCTCCACTGATATTTTCGACTAGTGTTGCTGTTAGCTAATTTTAATGCATATATAATATGAAAATTGGCTTTTCTTATATTTTTGACCAGTAATGTGGTGAACTAATTTTGATGCATATTTAATATGAAAATTTGCTCTACGGATATTTTCAACTAGTATTGTGCTGAGCTAATTTTATTGCGCATATAATATGAAAATTTGTTCTATCGAAATTTCCTAATGTTGACTAATTTTATTGAGCATAATTTGTTTTATTGATATTTTCGACCAGGATTTTGATGAGCTAATTTTATTCACATTTGTAATATGAAAATTTCCTATATTGATATTTTCTATTAGTATTGTGTAGCCCTAATTTTGTGCATATGTACTACGAAAATTAGCTCTACTGATATTGTCGACTACTATTGTGGTTATCTATTTATTAATGCATATATAATATGAAAATTAGCTCTACTCATATTTTCGACTAGTATTGTGGCGATCTAACTATTAGTGCATATATAAAATGAAAATGTACTCTACCGATATTTTCGTCTAGTATTGTGGTGGTCTTATTTTATTGCATATATAATACGAAAATTTGCTCTGCTGTTATTCTCGACTAGCATTGTGGTTATCTAATTATTAGAGCACATATAATACGAAAATTTGCCCTAATGATATTTTCGACTAGTATTGTGGTGTGCTAATTTTGTTGCATAAATAATATCAAAATTTGTTCCCACTGATATTTTCGAATAGTACTGTGGTTAGCTAATATTGTTGCATCTATAATACCAAAATATGTTCCACTGATATTTTCGACTAGTGTTGCGGTTACCTAATTTAATGCATATATAATATGAAAATTTGCTTTTCTTATATTTTCGACCAGTATTGTGGTGAACTAATTTTGTTGCATATTTAATATGAAAATTTGCTCTACTGATATTTTCAACTAGTATTGTGCTGAGCTAATTTTATTGCGCATATAATATGAAAATTTGTTCTATCGAAATTTCCTAATGTTGACTAATTTTATTGCGCATAATTTGTTTTATTGATATTTTCGACCAGGATTTTGATGAGCTAATTTTATTTGTATATGAAAATTTCCTATACTGATATTTTCTACTAGTATTGAGTTGCCCTAATTTTGTGCATATGTAATACGAAAATGAGCTCTACTGATATTGTCGACTACTATTGTGGTTATCTATTTATTAATGCATATATAATATGAAAATTAGTTCTACTGATATTTTCGTCTAGTATTGTGGCGAGATAATGTATTACTGCATATATAATATGAAAATTTGCTCTACAGATATTTTCGACTAGTATAGTGGTGAGCTAATTCTATTTGCATATATAATTAGTAAATTTGCTCCACTCATATTTTCGACCAGCATTCTGCAGAGCTGATACTGCTGCATATGTTATACAAAAATTTGCCCCACTGATATTTTCGACTAGTATTGTGGTTAGCTATTTATATTGCATATATGGTATGAAAATTTTTAGCATTGAAACATTCTAATGATGACAAATTTTATTGTGCTTGATTTGCTCTATTGCAATTTTCGACTAGCATTTTGGTGAGCAAATTTTATTGCATTTACAATATGAAAATTTGCGCAACTGACATTTTCGACTAGTATTGTGCTGAGCTAACACTGCTGCATATGTAATACCAAATTGACTCCACTGATACTTTCGACTAGTATTGTGGTGAACTAATTTTGTTGCATATATAATATTATAATTAGCTCTACTCATAATTTGGTGTATTATTGTGGTGATCTAATTCTTTTGCATATATAATAAGTAAATTTTCTCTGCTGATATTATCTACAAGTTTTGTGGCCAGCTAATTTTATTGCATATATATTATGAAAGTTTTCTTTACTGATATTTTCGACTAGTATTGTGGTGAACGAACTATATTGCATATATAATATGAAAATTTGCATTGCTTACACTTTCGACTAGTATTGCGGTGAGCCAATTTTATTGCATATATAGTATTAAAACTTGTTGTATTGAAATTATCTGCTGTTGGCACATTTTGTTGTGTTTAATTTGACCTATTGATATTTCGCACCAGTATTGTGGTGAGCTAATTTTATTGCATATATAATATGAAAATTTGTAGCATTGAAACATTCTAATGATGACAAATTTTATTGTGCTTGATTTGCTCTATTGATATTTTCGACTAGCATTTTGGTGAGCTAATTTTGTTGCATTTACAATATGAAAAATTTGCTCAACTGACATTTTCGAATACTACTGTGCCGAGCTAATTTTATTGCATATATAATATGAAAATTTGTTCTACTGGTATTTTGGACTAGTATTGCGGCGATCTAATTTTTGTTGCATATATAAAACGAAAATTTGCTCTACTCATATTTTCGACTAGTATTGTGCCCAGCTAATTTTATTGCATATATAATATGACAATTTGCTCTACTGATATTTTCCGCTAGTGTTGTGGTGATCTGATTCTATTGCATATATAATACGAAATTTGTTCAACTAATATTTTCCTCTAGTATTGTGGTGAGCAAACTTTATTGCATATATAATATGATAATTTTATCTACTGATATTTTCGTCTAGTATTGTGTTGGCTAATTTTGTTGCATATATAATACGAAAATTTGCTGTTCTGATACTTTCGATTAGTATTGTGGTGAGCAAATTTTGTTGCATATATCGTATGAAAACATGCTCTACTGATATTTTCGGCTAGTATTTTGGTGAGCTAATTCCATTGCATGTATAATAAGTAAATTTGCTGTGCTGATATCTTCGACTAGTATTGTGTTAGCTTATTATATTGCATATATAATATGAAAATTTGCATTGCTTACACTTTCGACTAGTATTGCGGTGAGCCAATTTTATTGCATATATAGTATTAAAACTTGTTGTATTGAAATTATCTGCTGTGGGCTCATTTTATTGTGTATAATTTGTCCTATTGATATTTTACGCTAGTATTGTGGTCAGCTAATTTTCTTGCATATATAACATGATAATTTGTAGTATTGAAACTTTCTACTGATGACAAATTTTTTTGTGCATCATTTGCTCTATTCATATTTTCGACTACCATTTTGTGAGCTAATTTTATTGCATTTATAATATGATAAATTCCTATATTGATATTTTCGACTAGTATTGTGTTGCCCTAATTTTGTGCATATATAATACGAAAATTAGCTCTACTGATATTGTCGTCTACTATTGGTGTTATGTATTTATTAATGCATATATAATATGAAAATTAGCTCTACTCATATTTCCGACTAGTATTGTGGCGATCTAACTATTAGTGCGTATATAATATGAAAATGTACTCTACCGATATTTTCCTCTAGTATTGTGGTGGTCTTATTCTATTGCATATATAATACGAAAATTTGCGCTGCTGACATTCTCGACTAGCATTGTGGTTATCTAATTATTAGAGCACATATAATACGAAAATTTGCCCTAATTATATTTCGACTAGTATTGTGGTGTGCTAATTTTGTTGCATATATAATACGAAAATTAGCTCAACTGATATTTTCGACTAGTATTCTGCTGTGCTAACACTGCCTGCATATGTAATACCAAAATTGTCTCCACTGATATTTTCGACTAGTATTGTGGTGAGCCAATTTTGTTGCATATATAATATGATAATAGCTCTACTGATAATTTGGTGTAGTATTGTGTTATCTAATTCTATTGCATATATAATAAGTAAATTTGCTCTGCTGATATTATCTACAAGTTTTGTGGCGAGCTAATTTTATTGCATATATATTATGAAAGTTTTCTTTACTGATATTTTCGTCTAGTATTGTGGTGGGCTAATTATGTTGCATATATAATACGAAATTGGCTGTTCTGATATTTTCGACTAGTATTTTGGTGAGCGAACTATATTGCATATATAATATGAAAATTTGCTGTACTGATATTTTCGACTAGCATTCTGCTGAGATAATATTACTGCATATGTAATACAAAAATTTGCCCCACTGATATTTTCGAATAGTATTGTGCCGAGCTAATTTTATTGGATATAAAATATGAAAATATTCTCTACTGATATTTTCGACTATTATTATGGTCAGCAAATTTTATTGCAGATATAGTATGATAATTTGCTCTACAGATATTTTCGACTAGTATAGTGGTGAGCTAATTCTATTGCATATATAATAAGTAAATTTTCTCTGCTGATATTATCTACAAGTTTTGTGGCCAGCTAATTTTATTGCATATATATTATGAAAGTTTTCTTTACTGATATTTTCGTCTAGTATTGTGGTGGGCTAATTATGTTGCATATATAATACGAAAATTAGCTGTTCTGATATTTTCGACTAGTATTGTGGTGAGCGAACTATATTGCATATATAATATGAAAATTTGCTTGTACTGATATTTCGACTAGCATTCTGCTGAGATAATATTACTGCATATGTAATACAAAAATTTGCCCCACTGATATTTTCGAATAGTATTGTGCCGAGCTAATTATATTGCATATATAATATGAAAATTTGCTTTGCTTACATTTTCGACTAGTATTGCGGTGAGCCAATTTTATTGCATATATAGTATTAAAACTTGTTGTATTGAAATTATCTGCTGTTGGCACATTTTGTTGTGCTTAATTTGACCTATGATATTTCGCACTAGTATTGTGGTGAACTAACTTTATTGCATATATAATATGAAAATTTGATGTATTGAAACATTCTACTGATGACAAATTTTATTGTGCATGATTTGCTTTATTGATATTTTCGACTAGCATTTTGGTCAGGTAATTTTGTTGCATTTACAATATGAAAATTTGCTCAACTAACATTTTCGAATAGTATTGTGCCGAGCTAATTTTATTGCATATATAATATGATAATTTTCTCTACTGATATTTCCGACTAGTATTGTGGCGTACTAATTATTAGTGCATATATAATACGAAAATTTGGTCTACTGATATTTTCGACTATTATTATGGTTAGCTAATTCTATTGCATATATAATGAGTAAATTTGCTCTGCTGATATTATCTACAAGTTTTGTGGCAGCTAATTTTATTGCATATATATTATGAAAGTTTTCTTAACTGATATTTTCGACTAGTATTGTGGTCAACTAATTTTGTTGCATATATAATATGAAAATTTTCTGTACTGATATTTTCGACTAGTATTGTGGTGAGCTAATTTTGTTCCATATATAATATGATAATTAGCTCTACTGATAATTTGGTCTAGTATTGTGGTGATCTAATTCTATTGCATATATAATAAGTTAAATTTGCTCTGCTTATATTATCTACAAGTTTTGTGGCGAGCTAATTTTATTGCATATATATTACGAAAGTTTTGTTTACTGATATTTTCGACTATTATTGTGGTCAACTAATTTTGTTGCAAATATAATATGAAAATTTTCTGTACTGACATTTTCGATTAGTATTGTGGTTATCAAATTTTATTGCATATATCATATGAAAACATACTCTAATGATATTTTCGACTAGTATTGTTGTTAGCTTATTTTATTGCAGATTTTGTATCAAAATTTGCTATACAGATATTTTCGAGTAGTATAGTGGTGATCTAATTTTGTTGCATATATAATATGAAAATTTGCTGTACTGATATTTCGACTAGTATTGTCGTGAACGAATTATATTGCATATATGATATGAAAATTTGCTCTACTGATATTTTCGACTAGCATTCTGCTGAGCTAATACTGCTGCATATGTAATACAAAAATTTGCTCCAATGATATTTTCGACTAGTATTGTGGTTATCTAATTATACTGCATATATAATGTTAAAATTTGCTTTGCTTACATTTTCGACTAGTATTGTGTGAGTCAATTTTATTGCATAAGTAGTATGAAAACTTGTTGTATTGAAATTATCTGCTGTTTTAGCTCATTTTATTGTGTATAATTTGTCCTATTGATATTTTCCGCTAGTACTGTGGTCAGCTAATTTTCTTGCATATATAATACGATAATTTGTAGTATTGAAACTTTCTACTGATGACAAATTTTTTTGTGCATCATTTGTTCTATTGATATTTTCGACTACCGTTTTGGTGAGCTAATTTTATTGCATTTATAATATGATAAATTCCTAAATTGATATTTTCGACTAGTATTGTGTTGCCCTAATTTTGTGCATATATAATACGAAAATTAGCTCTACTGATATTGTCGACTACTATTGTGGTTATGTATTTATTAATGCATATATAATATGAAAATTAGCTCTACTCATATTTTCGACTAGTATTGTGGCGATCTAACTATTAGTGCATATATAATATGAAAATTACTCTACCGATATTTTCCTCTAGTATTGTGGTGGTCTTATTCTATTGCATATATAATACGAAAATTTGCTCTGCTGACATTCTCGACTAGCATTGTGGTTATCAAACTATTAGAGCACATATAATACGAAAATTGGCCCTAATTATATTTTCGACTAGTATTGTGGTGTGCTAATTTTGTTGCATTTATAATATCAAAATTTGTTCCACTGATATTTTCGAATAGTACTGTGGTTAGCTAATATTGTTGCATGTATAATACCAAAATATGTTCCACTCATATTTTCGACTAGTATTTGCGGTTAGCTAATTTTAATGCATATATAATATGAAAATTTGCTTTACTTATATTTTCGACCAGTATTGTGGTGATCTAATTTTGTTGTATATTTAATACGAAAATTTGCTCTACTGATATTTTCGGCTAGTTTTGTGCTGAGCTAACACTGCTGCATATGTAATACCAAAATTGTCTCCACTGATATTTTCGACTAGTATTGTGGTGAGCTAATTTTGTTTTGCATATATAATATGATAATTAGCTCTACACATATTTTGGTCTACTATTGTGGTGATTTAATTCAATTGCATATATAATATGAAAATTTTCTCTACTTATATTTTCTACTAGTATTGTGGTGAGCAAATATTGTTGCATATATAATGCGAAAATTTGCTCAACTGATATTTTCGACTAGTATTGTGGTTATCTAATTATCTTTGCATATATAATTCGAAAATTTGCTCCACTGATATTTTCGACTATGTTTATGGTTAGCTAATTTTATTGCAGATATAGTATGAAAATTTGCTCTACAAATATTTTCGACTAGTATAGTGGTGAGCTAATTTTGTTGCATATATAATATGAAAATTTACTCTACTTATATTTTCGACCCGTATTGTGCCGAGCTAATTTTATTGCATATATAATATGACAATTTTCTCTACTGATATTTTCGGCTAGATTTGTGCTGAGCTAACACTGATGCATACGTAATAGCAAAATTGTCTCCACTGATATTTTCGACTAGTATTGTGGTGACCTAATTTTGTTCTGCATATATAATATGATAATTAGCTCTACTCATAATTTGGTCTAGTATTGTGGTGATCTAATTCTAGTGCATATATAATATGAAAATTTTCTGTACTGATATTTTCGATTAGTATTGTGGTTATCAAATTTTATTGCATATATCATATGAAAACATGCTCTACTGATATTTTCGACTAGTATTGTGGTAAGTTAATTTTAATGCATATAAAATATGAAAATTTAATCAACTGATATTTGCCAATATTATTGTGCCGAGCTAATTTTATTGGCTATAAGATATGGGAATATTCTTTACTGATATTTTCGACTAATATTGCGGTAAACTAATTTTGTTGCATATATAATATGAAAATTTGCTCTATTGATATCTTCAGCTAGTGTTGTGGTGATCTGATTCTATTGCATATATAATACGAAAATTTGCTCAACTAATATTTTCGTCTAGTATTGAGGTTGGCTAATTTTATTGCATATATAATACGAAAATTTGCTGTTCTGATACTTCCGATTAGTATTGTGGTGAGCAAATTTTATTGCATGCATCGTATGAAAACATGCTCCACAGATATTTCGGCTAGTATTTTGGTGAGCTAATTTTATTGCATTTATAATATGAAAATTTCCTCTACTGATATTTTCGTCTAGTATTGTGGTGGGCTAATTATGTTGCATATATAATACGAAAATTAGCTGTTCTGATATTTTCGACTAGTATTGTGGTGAACGAAATATATTGCATATATAATATGAAAATTTGCATTGCTTACACTTTCGACTAGTATTGCGGTGAGCCAATTTTATTGCATATATAGTATTAAAACTTGTTGTATTGAAATTATCTGCTGTTGGCACATTTTGTTGTGTTTAATTTGACCTATTGATATTTCGCACCAGTATTGTGGTGAGCTAATTTTATTGCATATATAATATGAAAATTTGTAGCATTGAAACATTCTGATGATGACAAATTTTATTGTGCTTGATTTGCTCTATTGATATTTTCGACTAGCATTTTGGTGAGCTAATTTTGTTGCATTTACAATATGAAAATTTGCTCAACTGACATTTTCGAATACTACTGTGCCGAGCTAATTTTATTGCATATATAATATGATAATTTTCTCTACTGATATTTCCGACTAGTATTGTGGCGTACTAATTATTAGTGCATTTATAATACGAAAATTTGCTCTATTGATATTTTCGACTAGTATTGTGTCGAGCTAGTTTTATTACATATATAATATGCAAACTAACTTGACACATATTTTCGCTTATTACTGTGTGAACTAATTCTATTGCATGTACAGTACGAAAAATTGCTCTGCTGATATTTTCGACCATTATCGTGCCGAGCTAATTTAATAGCATATATAATATGAAAACTTGCTTTACTGATATTTTGGACTAGAATTGTGGTGAGCTAATCTTATTGCATATAAAATATTAAAATTTTTTCTACTGATATTTTCGACTAGTAATGTGGCTATCTAATTATTAGTGCATATATAATATGAAAATGTGCTCTACTGATACTTGCGAATAGCATTCTGCTAAGCTATGTTCATTGCATATATAATATGAAAATTTGTTCTACTGGTATTTTGGACTAGTATTGCGGCGATCTAATTTTGTTGCATATATAAAATGAAAATTTGCTCTACTCATATTTTCGACTAGTATTGTGCCCAGCTAATTTTATTGCATATATAATATGATAATTTTCTCTACTGATATTTCCGACTAGTATAGTGGTGAGCTAATTTTGTTGCATATATAATACGAAAATTTGCTCTGCTGATATTCTCGGCTAGTATTGTGGTGAGCTAATTTTGTTTTGCATATATAATATGATAATTAGCTCTGCTCATAATTTGGTCTAGTATTGTGGTGATCTAATTCTAGTGCATATATAATATGAAAATTTTCTCTACTTATATTTTCTACTAGTATTGTGGTGAGCAAATATTGTTGCATATATAATGCGAAAATTTGCTCAACTGATATTTTCGATTAGTATTGTGGTTATCTAATTGTCTTTGCATATATAATACGAAAATTTGCTCTACTGATATTTTCGACTAATTTTTATGGTTAGATAATTTTATGGCAGATATAGTATGAAAATTTGCTCCACAGATATTTTCGACTAGTATAGTGGTGAGCTAATTTTGTTGCATATATAATATGAAAATTTACTCTACTGATATTTTCGGCTAGTTTTGTGCTGAGCTAACACTGATGCATACGTAATAGCGAAATTGTATCCACTGATATTATCGACTAGTATTGTGGTGACCTAATTTTGTTTTGCATATATAATATGATAATTAGCTCTACTCATAATTTGGTCTAGTATTGTGGTGATCTAATTCTAGTGCATATATTATATGAAAATTTTCTCTACTTATATTTTCTACTAGTATTGTGGTGAGCAAATATTGTTGCATATGTAATGCGAAAATTTGCTCAACTAATATTTTCGACTAGTATTGTGGTTATCTAATTATCTTTGCATATATAATACGAAAATTTGCTCTACTGATATTTTCGACTCTTATTACGGTTAGCTAATTCTATTGCATATATAATGAGTAAATTTGCTCTGCTGATATTATCTACAAGTTTTGTGGCCAGCTAATTTTATTGCATATATATTATGAAAGTTTTCTGAACTGATATTTTCGACTAGTATTGTGGTCAACTAATTTTGTTGCATATATAATATGAAAATTTTTTGTACTGATATTTTCGACTAGTATTGTGGTGAGCTAATTTTGTTCCATATATAATATGATAATTAGCTCTACTGATAATTTGGTCTAGTATTGTGGTGATCTAATTCCATTGCATATATAATAAGTAAATTTGCTCTGCTTATATTATCTAGAAGTTTTGTGGCGAGCTAATTTTATTGCATATAGATTATGAAAGTTTTCTTTACTGATATTTTCGACTATTATTGTGGTCAACTAATTTTGTTGCATATATAATATGAAAATTTTCTGTACTGATATTTTCGATTAGTATTGTGGTTATCAAATTTTATTGCATATATCATATGAAAACATACTCTAATGATATTTTCGACTAGTATTGTGGTAAGTTAATTTTAATGCATATAAAATATGAAAATTTAATCTACTGATATTTGCGAATATTATTGTGCCGAGCTAATTTTATTGGCTATAAAATATGTAAATATTCTCTACTGATATTTTCGACTAATATTGTGGTCAACTGATTTTGTTGCATATATAATATGATAATTTTATCTACTGATATTTTCGTCTAGTATTGAGGTTGGCTAATTTTGTTGCATATATAATACGAAAATTTGCTGTTCTGATACTTTCGATTAGTATTGTGGTGAGCAAATTTTATTCCATATATCGTATGAAAACATGCTCTACTGATATTTTCGGCTAGTATTTTGGTGAGCTAATTCCATTGCATGTATAATAAGTAAATTTTCTGTGCTGATATTTTCGACTAGTATTGTGGTTAGCTTATTTTATTGCAGATTTTGTATCAAAATTTGCTATACAGATATTTTCGCGTAGTATAGTGGTGATCTAATTTTGTTGCATATATAATATGAAAATTTGCTGTACTGATATTTTCGACTAGTATTGTCGTGAACGAATTATATTGCATATATGATATGAAAATTTGCTCTACTGATATTTTCGACTAGCATTCTGCTGAGCTAATACTGCTGCATATGTAATACAAAAATTTGCTCCAATGATATTTTCGACTAGTATTGTGGTTATCTAATTATGCTGCATATATAATGTTAAAATTTGCTTTGCTTACATTTTCGACTAGTATTGTGTGAGTCAATTTTATTGCATATATAGTATGAAAACTTGTTGTATTGAAATTATCTGCTGTTGGCTCATTTTATTGTGTATAATTTGTCCTATTGATATTTTCCGCTAGTACTGTGGTCAGCTAATTTTCTTGCATATATAATACGATAATTTGTAGTATTCAAACTTTCTACTGATGACAAATTTTTTTGTGCATCATTTGTTCTATTGATATTTTCGACTACCGTTTTGGTGAGCTAATTTTATTGCATTTATAATATGATAAATTCCTAAATTGATATTTTCGACTAGTATTGTGTTGCCCTAATTTTGTGCATATATAATACGAAAATTAGCTCTACTGATATTGTCGACTACTATTGTGGTTATGTATTTATTAATGCATATATAATATGAAAATTAGCTCTACTCATATTTTCGACTAGTATTGTGGCGATCTAACTATTAGTGCATATATAATATGAAAATTACTCTACGGATATTTTCCTCTAGTATTGTGGTGGTCTTATTCTATTGCATATATAATACGAAAATTTGCTCTGCTGACATTCTCGACTAGCATTGTGGTTATCTAATTATTAGAGCACATATAATACGAAAATTGGCCCTAATTATATTTTCGACTAGTATTGTGGCGTGCTAATTTTGTTGCATTTATAATATCAAAATTTGTTCCACTGATACTTTCGAATAGTACTGTGGTTAGCTAATATTGTTGCATCTATAATACCAAAATATGTTCCACTCATATTTTCGACTAGTATTGCGGTTAGCTAATTTTAATGCATATATAATGTGAAAATTTGCTTTACTTATATTTTCGACCAGTATTGTGGTGATCTAATTTTGTTGTATATTTAATACGAAAATTTGCTCTACTGATATTTTCAACTAGTATTGTGCTGAGCTAATTTTATTGCGCATATAATAAGAAAATTTGTTCTATCGAAATTTCCTAATGTTGTCTAATTTTATTGCCCAAAATTTGTTTTATTGATATTTTCGAACAGCATTTTGATGAGCTAATTTTATTCCTTTTGTAATATGAAAATTTCCTATATTGATATTTTCTACTAGTATTGTGTTGCCCTAATTTTGTGCATATGTAATGCGAAAATTGGCTCTACTGGTATTGTCGACTACTGTTGTGGTTATCTTTTTATTAATGCATATATAATATGAAAATTAGCTCTACTCATATTTTCGTCTATTATTGTGGTGAGCTAATTTTGTTGCATATATAATACGAAAATTAGCTCAACTGATATTTTCGACTAGAATTCTGCTGAGCTAACACTGCTTCATATGTAATACCAAAATTTTCTTCTCTACTGATATTTCCGACTAGTATTGTGGCGTACTAATTATTAGTGCATATATAATACGAAAATTTGCTCTATTGATATTTTCGACTAGTATTGTGTCGAGCTAGTTTTATTGCATATATAATATGTAAATTAGCATGACACATATTTTCGTTTATTACTGTGTGAACTATTTCTATTGCATATGCAATACGAAAATTTGATCTACCGATATTTTCGACCTGTATTGTGCCGAGCTAATTTTATAGCATATATAATATGACAATTTTCTCTACTGATATTTTGGGCTAGTTTTGTGCTGAGCTAACACTGCTGCATATGTAATACCAAAATTGTCTCCACTGATATTTTCGACTAGTATTGTGGTGAGCTAATTTTGTTTTGCATATATAATATGATAATTAGCTCTACTGATAATTTGGTCTAGTATTGTGGTGATCTAATTCTATTGCATACATAATAAGTAAATTTGCTCTGCTGATATTATCTACAATGTTTGTGGCAAGCTAATTTTATTGCATATATAATACGAAAATTTGCTCTACTGATATTTTCGTTTAGTATTGTGGTGGGCTAATTTTGTTGCATCTAGAATACGAAAATTTGCTGTTCCGATATTTTCGACTAGTACTGCGGCGAGCTAATTATACTGCATATATAATATGGAAATTTGTTCTACTGATATTTTCGACTAGTATTTTGGTGAGCTAATTTTATTGCATTTATAATATGAAAATTAACTATACTGATATTTTCGTCTAGAATTTTGGTAAGCTTACTTTATTGCATATATAATATGAGAATTTTCTCTACTGATTTTTTCGACTAGTATTGTGGTGAGCTAATTTTATTGCATATATGTAATGAAAATATGCTCTTGTGATTCTTGCGAATAGCATTGTGGTAAGCTAATTTTATTGCATATATAGTACCAAATTTTTCTCTACTGATATTTTCGACTAGTATTGTGCCGAGGAAATTCTGTTGCATATATACTGTGCAAATTAGCTCTACACATATTTTGGTCTACTATTGTGGTGATTTAATTCAATTGCATATATAATATGAAAATTTGCTCTACTGATATTGTCGACTAGTGTTGTGGTTATCTAATTATAAGTGCATATATAATATGACAATTTGCTCTACTGATATTTTCGGCTAGTATTGTGGCTATCTAATTATTAGTCCATATATAATATGATAATTTTGTCTACTGATATTTTCGACTAGTATTGTGCCGAGCTAATTATTAGTGCATATATATATGAAAATGTGCTCTAATGATACTTACGTCGAGTATTGTGGAAAGCTAATTTTATTGCACTTATCATATGAAAATTTCCTATACTGATATTTTCGACTAATATTGTGGTGCGCTAATTTTGTGCATATATAATACGAAATCTTGCTCTGCTGACATTTTCGACTAGTAATGTGGTGAGGTAACATTGCTGCATATATCATATGAAAGTGTGCTCACTGATATTTTGGACTAGTATTGTTACGAGCAAATTTTGTCGCATATATAATATAAAAACTTGCTCTACTGATATTTTGGAATAGTATTGTGATGAGCTAATTTTGTTGCATATATAATACGAAAGTTTGCTCAACATATATTTTCGACTAGTGCTGTTGTTATCTAATTATAATTGCATATATAATACGTAAATTTGCTCAACTCATATTTTCGACTAGTAATGTAGCGAGCTAATTTTATTGCATATATAATACGAAAACTTGCTCTACTGATGTTGTCGACTAGTGTTGTGGTTATCTAATTATTAATGCATATATAATATGAAAATTTGCTCTACTGACACTTATGACTAGTATTGATGTTATCTAATTATAATTATTTATATAATACCAAAATTTGCTCTACTGATATTTTCGACTAGTATTGTGCTGACCATTTTCTATCGCATATATAATATGATAATTCTCTCTACTGACATTTTCGACTAGTATTGTGGTGGTCTAATTTTCTTGCATATATAATACGAAAATTTGCGGTTCTGATATTTTCGACTAGTACTGTCGTTAGCTAATTTTGTTGCTTATATAATACGATATTTTGCTGTTCTGATGTTTTTGACTAGTATTGTGGCGAGTTAGTTTTATTGCACCCATAAAATGTAAATTAGCTCTACACATATTTTCGTCTATTACTGTGTCATCTAATTATAATTGCATATATAATACGAAAATTTTAAATACTGATACTTTCGACTAGTATTGTGCCTAGCTAATTTTATTGTATGTATAATATGACAATTTTCTCCACAGATATTTTCGTCTAGTATTGTGGAAAGTTAACTTTATTGCATATATGATATGAAACTTTGTTCTACTGATGTTTTCGACAAGTAGTTTGGTGATCTAATTTGATTGCATTTATCATATGAAAATTTCCTATACTGATATTTTCGATTAATATTGTGGTGCGCTAATTTTGAGCATATATAATACGAAATCTTGCTCTATTGACATTTTCGACTAGTAATGTGGCTATCTAATTATTAGTGCACATATATATGAAAATATGCTCAACTGATACTTGCGACTAGTAATTTAGCGAGCTAATTTTATTGCATATATAGTACGAAAATTTGATCTACTCATATTTTCGACTAGTAATGTGGCGAGCTAATTTTATTGCATATATGAAATGAAAACGGGCTCTACTGCTGCTTGCGACTAGTATTGCGGTGAGCTAATTATTAGTTCATATAAAATATGAAAATTTTCTCTGCTGATATTTTGAACTAGTATCGTGGTGAGCTAATATTGTTGCATATATAATACGAAAAGCTGATCCACTCATATTTTCGTCTAGTAATGTGGTTATCTAATTATAAGTGCATATATAATACGAAAATTTGCTCTACTGATATTTATTTACTAGTATTGTGGTGAGCTAATTTTATCGCATATATAATATGAAAATTTGTTCTACTGATATTTTCGACCAGTATCTTAATGAGCTAATTTTACTGCATTCATAATATGAAAATTACCTTTACTAATATTTTCGACTAGAATTTTTGGTAAGCTAATTTTATTGCTTATCTGATATGAAAATTTAATCTACTGGTATTTTCGACCAGTATCCTGGTGAGCTAATTTCATTACATGTATAATATGAAAATTTAATCTGCTGATATTTTCGACTTGTAGTGATGTGTGCAAATTTTATTGCATATGTAATATGAAAATTGGCACTGCTGCTATTATCGACTAGTATTGTGGTCAGTTAATTTTACTGCGTATAGAATGTGAAATTTTGTTGTTTTGAAATTTTCTACTGATGACAAATATTATTGTGTAAAATTGCGGTATTGATATTTTCGACAATTCCGTTCAGTTAATTCTTAGCATATATAATATGAAAATTTGCCCTCCTGATATGTTTGACTAGTATTGTGGTGAGTCAATTTTTTTGCACATATAATATGAAAACTTAATTTTCCAATATTTTCGACTAGTAATTTGGAGAGCTAATTTTATTGCATATATAGTATGAAAATTTAATCTTCTAATATTTTCGACCAGTATTCTGGTGAGCTAATTTTATTACATATATAATATGAAAATTTAATCTACTGATATTTTAGACCAGTATTGAGGTGAGCTAATTTTGTTGCATATATAACAAGAAAACATGATCTACTAATATTTTCCACTGGCATTGTCGCTATCTAATTTTTAGTGCATGTATAATATGATAATTTCGTCTACTGATATTTTCGACCAGTTTTGAGATGAGCTAATTTTTTTGGATATATAATACGAAAATTTGCTGTTCTGATATTTTTGACTAGTATTGTGGTGAGCTAATTTTATTGCATATATAATATGTAAATTTGCTCAACATATATTTTCGACTTGTACTGTTGTTTTCTAATTATAATTGCATATATAATACGTAAATTTGCTCTATTCATATTTTCGACTAGTAATGTAGCGAGCTAATGTTATTACATGTATAATACAAAAATTTGATCTACTCCAATTTTCGACTAGTAATGTGGCGAGCTAATTTTAGTGCATATGGAATATGAAAACTTGATCTACTGATATTTGGGACGAGTATTGTGGCGAGCTAATTTTATTGCATATATAATATGAAAATTTGGTCTACTGATATTTTCGACTAGTATTTTGGTGAGCTAATTTTATTGCATTTATAATATGGAAATTACCTACACTGGTATTTTCGACTAGAACTTTGGTAAACAAATTTTGTTGCATATATAATACGAAAACTTGATCTACTGATATTTTCGACTAGTAATGTGGCCATCTACTTATTAGTGCATATATAATTTGAAAATTTGCTCTACTGATACTGGCGTCGAGTATTGTGGAAAGCTAATTTCATTGCACTTATAATATGAAAATTTGTTCTACTGATATTTTCGACTAGCATTGTGGCGAGCTAATTCTGTTGCATATATAAAACGAAAATTTGCGCTACTTATATTTTCGACTAATATAGCGGTGAGTTAATTCTTATTGCGTATACAATATGAAAATTTTCTCTACTGATATTTTCTACTACTATTGTGGTGTGCTAATTTTATTGCATATATAATATGGAAATTTGTTCTTCAGACTTTTTCGACTAGTATTGTGGTGAGTTAATTTTATTGCATATATAATATGAAAATTTAATCTACTGATATTTTCGACTACTAATTTGGAGAGCTAATTTTATTGCATATATAATATGAAAATTTGCTTTACTGATATTTTCGACTTGTATTGTGGTCAGCTAATATCATTACATATGTAATATCAAAATTGGCTCTACTGATATTTTCGAATAATAGTGTGGTGAGCTAATATTATTGCATATATAGTATGGAAACTAGCGCTGTGGATATTTGCGGCTAGTATCGTCGTGAGCTAATTTTATTGCATATATAGTGTGAAATTTTATTCCACTGATATTTTCGACTAGTATTGTGGTGAGCTCATTTTGTTGCATATATATGATCAAAATTTGTTGTACTGATTTTTTCAGATAGTAATTTGGAGAGCTAATTTTATTGCATATATAGTATGAAAATTTAATCTTCTAATATATTCGACCAGTATTCTGGTGAGCTAATTTTATGGCATATATAATATGGAAATTTAATCTAATTATATTTTCGACTGGTAATGTGGTGAGCTATTTTTATTACATATATAATATGAAAATTGAATCTACTGATATTTTCGACTTGTAGTGATGTGAGCTAATTTTATTGCATATTTAATATGTAAATTTAATATGGTGATATTTTCGACTAGTATTGCAGTGAGCTGATTTTGTTGCATATGAAATATGAAAATTGGCCCGACTGAAATTTTCGATTAGTATTGCGGTAGCCTAATTTTATTGCATATACAATACGAAAATTTGCACGACTGATATTTTCGACAAGTATTGCGGAGAGCTAATCTTATTGCATATATAATATGGCAATTGGCTCAACTGATATTTTCAACAACTACTGTGCCGAGCTAATTTTGGGGCATATATAGTATAAAGATTTGATCTACTGATATTTTCGACTAGTATTGTGTTGAGTTTATTTTATTACATATATAATATGAAAATTTAATTTACTGATACTTTCGACTAGTATTTTGATGAGCTAATTTTATTGCATATGTAATATGAAAATTGGCACTACTGATATTTCTGGACTAGTATTGCAGTGAGCTAATCTTATTGCATATATAATATGAAAATTTCCTCTAATGATATTTGCGACTAGTATTGTGGTGAGCTAGTTATATTGCATGTATAATACGAAAATTGGATCTACTGATATTTTCGTATAGTACTGCGGTATGCTAATTTTATTGCATATATAGTATGAAAATTTAATCTACTGACATTTTCGAATAGTATTCTGGTGAGCTAATTTTTTTGCGTGTAAAATATGAAATTTTGGTCTATTGAAATTTGCGACTGATGCCATGTTTTGCTCTGTTAAATTTCTGTATTGATATTTTCGACTAGCATTGCGCTGTGTTAATTTTTCGCACATATAATATGAAAATTTGCCCTACTGATATGATCGACAAGTATTGTGGTGAGATAATTTTATTCCAAATATGATATGAAAATTCAATCTTCTAATATTTTCGTCTAGTATTCTGGTGAGCTAATTTTATTGCATATATAATCTGAAAATTTTATCTACTGATACTTTCGACCAGTATTGTGGTGAACTAATTTTATTACAAGTGTCATATGAAAATTGGCTCTACTGACATTTTCGAGTAGTACTGCGGTGTGCTAATTTCATTGCATATATAATATGAAAATTTTGGTCTCCTGATATCTTCGGCTAGTGTTCTGATGAGCGAACTTTATTGCATATGTGATATGAAAATTAGCTCTACGGATATTTGCGACTAGTATTGTTGTGAGCTAATTTCATTGCAAATATAATACGAAAACATCATCTACTGATATTTTCAACTAATATTGTGGTGAACTAATTTCAATGCATATATAATATGAAACCTTGCTTTTCTGATATTTTCGACTAGTATTGTGGTGAATCACTTTTATTCCATATATAATACGAAAATTTGTTCTACCGATATTTTCGACTAGTATTGTGGTGAGCTAATTTTATTGCCTATATAATGTGAATATTTGCTGGACTGTTATTTTCTACTAGTTATTTAAAGAACTAATTTTATTGCATATGTAATATGAAAATTTTCTTTACTTATATTTTCGACTAATGTTGTGGTTAGCCAATTCTATTGCATATATAATATTAACATTTGATCTACTTATATTTTCGACTAGTATAGTGTTGAGCTCAATCTATTGCATGTATATGATGGAAATATGATCTACTGATATTTTCGACTAGTATTGTTGTGAGCTACTTTTACTGGAAATATAATATAATAATTTGTCCTACTGACATTTTCTAGAAGTATTGTGGTGCGGTAATTTTATTGCATATATACTACAAAAATTTTCCCTACTGACATTTTCTACAAGTATTGTGGTGTGCTAATTTTAATGCATTTATAATATGAAAATATGGTCTACTGGTATTTACGACTACTGTTGATGTGAGCTATTTTACTGCATATGTAATTTGAAAATTTGGTCTACGTATATTTTCGACCAGTATTGTGGTGAGACAATTTTATTGGATATATAGTATGAAAATTTGCTCTACCGATATTTTCGACTAGTATTGTGGTGAGATAATTTTGTTGCATATATAATATGATAATTAGCTCTACTGATAATTTGGTCTAGTATTGTGGTGATCTAATTCCATTGCATACATAATAAGTAAATTTGCTCTGCTGATATCATCTACAAGGTTTGTGGCCAGCTAATTTTATTGCATATATATTATGAAAGTTTTCTTTACTGATATTTTCGACTAGTATTGTGGTTACCTAATTACATTGCATATATAATATGAAAATGTACTCTACTGATACTTGCGAATAGTATTCTGCTAAGCTAAGTTCATTGCATATATAATATGAAAATTTGTTCTACTGATATTTTCGACTAGTTTTGCGGCGAGCTAATTTTGTTGCATATATAATGCGAAAATTTGCTCAACTGATATTTTCGACTAGTATTGTGGTTATCTAATTATCATTGCATATATAATACGAAAATTTGCTCTACTGATATTTTCGACTACTAATGTACTGATCTAATTCTATTGTATATATAATACGAAAATTTGCCCAAATGATATTTTCGACTAGTATTGTGTTGAGCTAATTTTGCTCCATATATAATACCAAAATTTGTTCCACTGATATTTTCTACTAGTACTGTTGTTAGCTAATTTTGTTGCATATATAATACCAAAATTTGTTCCTCCGATATTTTCGACTAGTATTGCGGTTAGCTAATTATAATGCATATATGATATGAAAATTTGCTTTACTTAAGTTTTCGTCCAGTATTGTGGTGAGGAAATTTTATTGCATATACAATATGAAAATTTGCTCCACTGATATTTTCGACAAGTATTGCGGACAGCTAATTTTATTGCATATATAATACGAAAATTTGCTCTACTGATATTTTCGTTTAGTATTGTGGTGGGCTAATTTTGTTGCATCTTGAATACGAAAATTTGCTGTTCTGATATTTTCGACTAGTACTGTGGCTAGCTAATTATACTGCATATATAATATGAAAATTTGTTCTACTGATATTTTCGACTAGTATTTTGGTGAGCTGATTTTATTGCATTTATAATATGAAAATTAACTATACTGATATTTTCGACTAGAATTTTGGTAAGCTTACTTTATTGCATATATAATATGAGAATTTTCTCTACTGATGTTTTCGACTAGTATTGTGGTGAGCTAATTTTATTGCATATATGAAATGAAAATATGCTCTTGTGATTCTTGCGAATAGCATTGTGGTAAGCTAATTTTATTGCATATATAATACCAAATTTTTCTCTACTGATATTTTCGACTAGTATTGTGCCGAGATAATTTTGTTGCATATATACTATGTAAATTAGCTCTACACATATTTTGGTCTAATATTGTGGTGATTTAATTCAATTGCATATATAATACGAAAACTTGCTCTACTGATGTTGTCGACTAGTGTTGTGGTGATCTAATTTGATTGCATTTATCATATGAAAATTTCCTATACTGATATTTTCGACTAATATTGTGGTGCGCTAATTTTGTGCATATATAATACGAAATCTTGCTCTGCTGACATTTTTGACTAATAATGTGGTGAGGTAACATTGTTGCATATATCATATGAAAGTGTGCTCTACTGATATTTTGGACTAGTATTGTTACGAGCAAATTTTATCGCATATATAATATGAAAACTTGCTCTACTGATATTTTGGAATAGTATTGTGATGAGCTAATTTTGTTGCATATATAATACGAAAATTTGCTGAACATATATTTTCGACTAGTGCTGTTGTTTTCTAATTATAATTGCATATATAATACGTAAATTTGCTCTACTCATATTTTCGACTAGTAATGTAGCGAGCTAATTTTATTGCATATACAATACGAAAACTTGCTCTACTGATGTTGTCGACTAGTGTTGTGGATATCTAATTATTAATGCATATACAATATGAAAATTTGCTCTACTGACACTTATGACTAGTATTGATGTTATCTAATTATTATTATTTATATAATACCAAAATTTTCTCTACTGATATTTTCGACTATTATTGTGCCGAAGTAATTGTAATGCACACATAATATGATAATTTTCTCTACTGATATTTTCATGTAGTATAGCGGTGAGCAAATTATATTGCACATATAATATGACAATTTTCTCTACTAATATTTTCGACCAGTTTTGTGGTGAGCAAATTATATTGCACATATAATATGACAATTTTCTCTACTAATATTTTCGACCAGTTTTGTGGTGAGCTGATTTTATTGCATATATAATATGATAATTTTCTCTACTGATATTTTCGACTTGTTTTGTGGTGAACTAATTCTATTTTAAATATAACACGAAAATTTGCTATACTGATACTTGCGACTAGTATTGTTTGATCTAAATGTATTGCATATATAATATGAAAATTTGTTCTTCAGAAATTTTCGACTAGTTTTGAGGTGAGCTAATTTTGTTGCATATAAAATACGAAAATTTGCTGTTCTGATATTTTCGACTAGTATTGTGGAGAGCTAATTTCATTTTAAATATAATACGAAAATTTCCTCTTCACATATTTTCGTTTATTACTGTGTGAACTAATTCTATTGCATATATAATACGAAAGATTGCTCTACTGATATTTTCAACTAGTATTGTGGTGTGCTAATTTTGTTGCATATGTAATACGAAAATTTGCTTATCTGATATTTTCTACTAGTATTGTAGAGAGCTAATCTTGTTGCATATATAATATGAAAATTTGCTCTAATGATATATTCGACCAGTACTGTGGTGAGCTAATTTTATTGCATATATAATATGAAAATTTAATCTTCAAATATTGTCGACCAGTATTCTGGTGAGCTAATTTTATTGCACATATAACATGGAAACTAGCGCTATGGGTATTTTCGACTAGTATTTGGGAGTACTAATTTTATTGTATATATAATATGAAAATTTGGTCTACTTATTTTTTCGACTAGTATTGCGGTGTGCTAATTTTATTGCATATGTAATATGAAAATTAAATCTACTGATATTTTCGACTAGTAATGCGGTGTGCTAACTTTATTGCGTATATAATATGAAAATCAGCTCTACTGATATTTTCGATTAGTATCGTGGGGAGCTATTTTTATTGCATATATAATATGAAAATTTTGGTCTTCTGATATCTTCGGCTAGTATTCTGGTGAGCGAAACTTATTGCATATGTAATATGAAAATAAGCTCTACGAATATTTGCGACTAGTATTTTTGTGAGCTAATTTCATTGCAAATATAATACGAAAACTTCCTCTAGTGATATTTTCAACTAATATTGTGGTGAACTAATTTCAATGCATATATAATAAGAAACTTTGCTCTACTTCTATTTTCGACTAGTATTGTGGTGAGTTAATTTTAAAGGGTATATAGTATGAAAATTGGTTCTAATGAAATTTTCTATGGTTGACAAATTTTACTGTGTAAAGTTTGCACTTTTGTTATTTTCGAATAGTATTGTGGTGAGCTAATTCTTTTCCATATAAAATATCAATATGTGTTGCATTGAACTTTTCTACTGTTGACAAATTTTATTGAGTAAAATATGTTCTATTGATATTATCGACTAGTATTGTGGTGATTCAATTCTATTGCATATATAATACGAAAATTGGATCTACTGATAGTTTCGACCAATAATGCGATGTGCTAATTTTATTGCATATACAATATGAAAATTTGCACTACTGATATTTCTCGACTAGTATTGCAGTGACCTAATCTTATTGCATATAAAGTATGGAAATTTGCTCTAATGATATTTTCGACTAGTATCGTTGCGAGCTAATTTTATTGCATATATAATATGAAAATTTGCTCTAATGATATTTTCGACTAGTAATTTGGTGAGCTAATCTTATTGCATATATAATATGAAAATTTAATTTTCTAATATTTTCGTTTAGTATTCTGGTGAGCTAATTTTATTGCTTATATAATCTGAAAATTTTATCTTCTAATAATTTCGACCAGTATTCTTGTGAGCTAATTTTATTGCATATATAATATGGAAATTTAATCTACTGATATTTTCGTCTGGTAATGTGGTGAGCGAATTTTATTGCGCATATAATATATAATTTTGTTGTTTTGAATTCTTCTACTGATGACAAATTTTATTGTGTAAAATTTCTGTATTGACATTTTCGACTAGTATCGCGTTGAGTTAATTTTTAGCATATACAATATGAAAATTTGCCCTACTGATATGTTCGATTAGTATCGTGGTGACTTAATTTAATAGCATATGTAGAATGAAAATTTAACCTTCTAATAATTTCGACCAGTATTCTTGTGAGCTAATTTTATTTCATATATAATATGGAAATTTAATCTACTGATATTTTCGACCAGTATCGTGGTGAGCTAATTTCATTACATATATAATATGAAAATTTAATCTGCTGATATTTTCGACTTGTAGTGATGTGAGCAAATTTTGTTGCATATGTAATATGAAAATTGGCACTACTGCTATTATCGACTAGTATTGTGGTCAGTTAATTTCATTGCGTATACAATATGAAATATTGTTGTTTTGAAATTTTCTACTGATGACAAATTTTATTGTGTAAAATTGCGGTATTGATATTTTCGACAATTCCGTTCAGTTAATTCTTAGCATATATAATATGAAAATTTGCCCTGCTGATATGTTTGACTAGTATTGTGGTGTGTCAATTTTATTGCACATATAATATGAAAACTTAATTTTATAATATTTTCGACTAGTAATTTGGAGAGCTAATTTTATTGCATATATAGTATGAAAATTTAATCTTCTAATATTTTCGACCAGTATTCTGGTGAGCTAATTTTATTACATATATAATATGAAAATTTAATCTACTGATATTTTAGACCAGTATTGAGGTGAGCTAATTTTGTTGCATATATAACACGAAAACATGATCTACTAATATTTTCCACTAGCATTGTCGCTGTCTAATTATTAGTGCATGTATAATGTGATAATTTCGTCTACTGATATTTTCGACCAGTTTTGAGGTGAGCTAATTTTTTTGCATATATAATACGAAAATTTGCTGTTCTGATATCTTTGACTAGTATTGTGGTGAGCTAATTTTATTGCACTTATAATATGAAAATTTGTTCTACTGATATTTTCGACTAGCATTGTGGCGAGCTAATTCTGTTGCATATATAAAACGAAAATTTGCGCTACTTATATTTTCGACTAATATAATGGTGAGTTAATTCTTATTGCATATATAATATGAAAATTTTCTCTACTGATATTTTCTACTACTATTGTGGTGAGCTAATTTTATTGCATATATAATATGGAAATTTGTTCTTCAGACTTTTTCGACTAGTATTGTGGTGAGTTAATTTTATTGCATATATAATATGAAAATTTAATCTACTGATATTTTCGACTAATAATTTGGAGAGCTAATTTTATTGCATATATAATATAAAATTTGCTTTACTGATATTTTCGACTTGTATTGCGGTCAGCTAATTTCATTACATATGTTATATCAAAATTGGCTCTACTGATATTTTCGAATAATAGTGTGGTGAGCTAATATTATTGCATATATGGTATGGAAACTAGCGCTATGGATATTTGCGGCTAGTATCGTGGTGAGCTAATTTTATTGCATATATAGTGTGAAATTTTATTCCACTGATATTTTCGACTAGTATTGTGGTGAGCTCATTTTGTTGCATATATATGATCAAAATTTGTTGTATTGATTTTTTCGGATAGTAATTTGGAGAGCTAATTTTATTGCTTATATAGTATGAAAATTTAATCTTCTAATATATTCGACCAGTATTCTGGTGAGCTAATTTTATTGCATATGTAATATGAAAATCAGCCCTTGTGATATTTTCGACTAGTATTGCGGTGAGCTAATCATATTGCATATATAATATGAAAATTTAATATTCTAATATTTTCGTCTAGTATTCTGGTGAGCTAATTTAATTGCATATATAATCTGAAAATTTTATCTTCTAATAATTTCGACCAGTATTCTTGTGAGCTAATTTTATTGCATATATAATATTGAAATTTAATCTAATTATATTTTCGACTGGTAATGTGGTGAGCTATTTTTATTGCGCATTTAATATATAATTTTGTTGTTTCGAAATTTTATACTGATGACAAATTTTATTGTGTAAAATTTCTGTATTGACATTTTCGACTAGTATCGCGTTGAGTTAATTTTTAGCATATGCAATATGAAAATTTGCCCTACTGATTTGTTCGAATAGTATCGTGGTGACTTAATTTAATAGCATATGTAATATGAAAATTTAACCTTCTAATAATTTCGACCAGTATTCTTGTGAGCCAATTTTATTGCATATATAATATGGAAATTTAATCTACTGGTATTTTCGACCAGTATTCTGGTGAGCTAATTTTATTACATATATAATAAGAAAATTATATCTACTGATATTTTCGACTTGTAGTGATGTGAGCTAATTTTATTGCATATGTAATATATAAATTTAATATGGTGATATTTTCGACTAGTATTGCGGTGAGCTGATTTTGTTGCATATGAAATATGAAAATTGGCCCGACTGAAATTTTCGATTAGTATTGTGGTGAGTTAATTTTATTGCATATATCATATGAAAACATGATCTACTGATATTTTCGACTAGTATTGTGGTGAGTTAATTTTATTGCATATATAATGTGAAAATTTAATATGGTGATATTTTCGACTAGTATTGCGGTGAGCTGATTTTGCTGCATATGAAATATGAAAATTGGCCCGACTGAAATTTCTGGACTAGTATTGCAGTGAGCTAATCTTATTGCATATATAATATGAAAATTTCCTCTAATGATATTTGCGACTAGTATTGTGGTGAGCTAGTTATATTGCATGTATAATACGAAAATTGGATCTACTGATATTTTCGTATAGTAATTTGGTGAGCTAATCTTATTGCATATATAATATGAAAATTTTGGTCTTCTGATATCTTCGGCTAGTATTCTGGTGAGCGAAACTTATTGCATATGTAATATGAAAATAAGCTCTACGAATATTTGCGACTAGTATTTTTGTGAGCTAATTTTATTGCATATATAATATGAAATTTTCTTTACTGTTATTTTCCAATAGTAATGTGGTAACCCAATTTTACAGCATATATAATATGAAAATTTGCTCTAATGACATTTTCGGCTAGTATTGTGGTGAGCTATTTTATTGCGTATATAATATGAAAATTTGGTCTACTTGTGTTTTCGACTTGTATTGCGGTGAGCCAATTTTATTGCATATGTAATATGAAAATTTGCTCTACTGATATTACCGGCTAGTATTCTGCTGAGTAAATTCATTTCCATATATAATATGAAAATTTGCTACACTGATATTTTCGACTAGTATTGTTGTGAGCTCTTTTTACTGCATATAAAATATAGAAATTTGCTCTACTGACATTTTCTACGAGTATTGTGGTTTGCTAATTTTAATGCATTTATAATATGAAAATATGGTCTACTGATATTTACGACTACTGTTGATGTGACCTAATTTTATTGCATATATAATATGAAAACTTGCTCTACTGCTCTTTTAGACTAGTATTGCGGTGAGCGAATTCTATTGCATATATAATATGATAATTTGCTCCACTGATATTTTCGACTAGTATTGTTGTGAGCTACTTTCACTGCATATAGAACATAATAATTTTCTCAACTTACATTTTCCACTAGTATCGTGGTGAGGTAATTTTACTCCATCTATAATATGAAAATTTCTGTACTGATATCTTCTACTAGTATTGTTTGATCTAAATGTATTGCATATATAATATGAAAATTTTCTATACTGTTATTTTCGAATAGTAATGTGGTGAGCCAATTTTACAGTACATATAATATGAAAATTTTGCTCTACTGATATTTTCGACTAGTATTGTGGTGAGCTCAGTTTATTGCATGCATATGATGGAAATATGATCTACTGATATTTTCGACCAGTATTATTGTGATCTACCTTTACTGCAAGTATAATATAATAATTTGTCCTACTGACATTTTCTACTAGTATTGTGGTGTGGTAATTTTATTGCATATATAATATGAAAATTTGCTCCACTGATATTTTCGACTAGTATTGTTGTGAGCTACTTTCACTGCATATAAAACATAATAATTTGCTGCACTGTCATTTTCGACTAGTATCGTGGTGAGCTAACTTTATTGCATATATTATATGAAAATTTGCTTTTCTGATATTTTCGACTAGTATTATGGTGAATCACTTTTATTCCATATATAATACGAAAATTTGTTCTACCGATATTTTCGACTAGTATTGTGGTGAGCTAATTTTATTGCCTATATAAAGTGAATATTTGCTGGAGAGTTATTTTCGACTAGTTTTTTCAAGAACTAATTTTATTGCATATGTAATATGAAAATTTGCTGTACTCATATTTTCGACTAATATTGCGGTGAGCAAAGTTTATTGCATATATAACATGAAAATGTGCTCTACTGCTCTTTTCGTCTAGTATTGTGGTGAGCTAATTTTATTGCATATATAATATGAAAATTTGCTCTAATTATATTTTCGACTTGTAGTGTGGTGAGATAATTTTATTGCATTTATAATTTGAAATTTTATTCGACTGATATTTTCGACTAGTATTGATGTGAGCTATTTTACTGCACATACAAAATGAAACATTATTCTGCCGATATTTCTACGCGTATTGTGGTGAGCCATTTCTACTGCATATATAATGTGATAATTTGCTTCACTGATATTTTCGGGTAGTATTGTGGTGAGCTGATATTATTGCATATGTAATATCAGAAATTGCCCTACTGATATTCTCGATTAGAATTGTCGTGAGCTAATTTTATTGCATATATAATATGAAAATTTTCTTCACTTATATTTTCGACTAACGTTGTGGTGAGCCAATTCTATTGCATTTATAATATTAACATTTGATCTACTTATATTTTCGACTAGTATAGTGGTGAGCTCAGTCTATTGCATGTATATGATGGAAATATGATCTACTGATATTTTCGACTAGTATTGTTGTGAGCTACTTTTACTGGAAATATAATATAATAATTTGTCCTACTGACATTTTCTAGAAGTATTGTGTTGCGGTAATTTTATTGCATACATACTACAAAAATTTTCCCTACTGTCATTTTCTACAAGTATTGTGGTGTGCTAATTTTAATGCATTTATCATATGAAAATATGGTCTACTGATATTTACGACTACTGTTGATGTGAGCTATTTTACTGCATATGTAATATGAAAATATGGTCTACGTATATTTTCGACCAGTATTGTGGTGAGACAATTTTATTGGATATATAGTATGAAAATTTGCTCTACCGATATTTTCGACTAGTATTGTGAAGAGCTAATTTTATTGCATATATAATATGAAAATTTGCTATATTGATATTTTCGACTAGTATTGTTGTGAGCTAATTGTATTGCATATGCAATATCAAAATTTTCTCCACCGATATTTTCGACCAGTATTGTTGTGAGCTTATTGTATTGCACATGTAATATGAAAATTCGCTCTACCGGTATTTTCGACTAGTATTGTGGTTAGCTAATTGTATTGCAAATGTAATATGAAAATTCGCTCTACCTGTATTTTCGACTAGTAGTGTGAAGAGCTAATTTTATTGCATATATAATATGTAAATTTGCTCTACTGATATTTACGACTTGTATTGTGGCGAGCTATTTTGCTGCATATATAATATGAAAATTTGCACTACTTATATTTTGGGCTAGTATTGTTGTGTGCTAATTTCATTGCGTATATAGTAAAAAAATGTTCTCTATTGATAGTTTCGACTAGTATTGTGGTGAGCTAATTTTATTGCAAATGTAATATGAAAATTTGTTGTAATGTAATTTTCCACTTTTGACAAATTTAATTGTCTACAACATGCTCTATTGATATTTTCGACAACTATTGTGGTGAGCTAATTTTATTGCATATATAATATGAATATTTGCTATACCGATATTTTCGACTAGTATTATGGTGAGCTAATTTTATCGCGTATATAATATGTAAATTTGCTCGACTGATATTTTCGACTTGTATTGTGGTGTGCTAATTTTATTGCATATATAATGTGAAATTTTATTCTACTGATGTTTTCGACTAGAGTTGTTGTAAGCAAATTTTATTGCATATATAATGCGAAAATGTGCTCTACTGGTATTTTCGGCTAGTACTGTGGTGAGCAAATTTTATTGGATATATAATATGAAAATTTGCTTTACAGATATTTTCGACTAGTATTGTGGTGAATGGCTTTTATTGCATGTATAATACTAAAATTTGCTCTACCGATATTTTCGACTAGTATTGTGGTGAGCTCAGTTTATTGCATGCATATGATGGAAATATGATCTACTGATATTTTCGACCAGTATTATTGTGAGCTACCTTTACTGCAATTATAATATAATAATTTGTCCTACTGACATTTTCTACTAGTATTGTGGTGTGGTAATTTTATTGCATATATAATATGAAAATTTGCTCCACTGATATTTTCGACTAGTATTGTTGTGAGCTACTTTCACTGCATATAAAACATAATAATTTGCTGCACTGTCATTTTCGACTAGTATCGTGGTGAGCTAACTTTATTGCATATATTACATGAAAATTTGCTCTTCTGATATTTTCGACTAGTATTGTGGTGAATCACTTTTATTCCATATATAATACGAAAATTTGTTCTACCGATATTTTCGACTAGTATTGTGGTGAGCTAATTTTATTGCCTATATAATGTGAATATTTGCTGGACTGTTATTTTCGACTAGTTCTTTCAAGAACTAATTTTGTTGCATATGTAATATGAAAATTTGCTGTACTCATATTTTTCGACTAATATTGCGGTGAGCTAATTTTATTGCATATATAACATGAAAATGTGCTCTACTGCTCTTTTCGTCTAGTATTGTGGTTAGCTAATTTTATTGCATATATAATATGAAAATTTGCTCTAATGATATTTTCGACTTGTAGTGTGGTGAGATAATTTTATTGCATTTATAATTTGAAATTTTATTCGACTGATATTTTCGACTAGTATTGATGTGAGCTATTTTACTGCACATACAAAATGAAACTTTATTCTGCCGATATTTCTACGCGTATTGTGGTGAGCCATTTCTACTGCATATATAATGTGATAATTTGCTTCACTGATATCTTCGGGTAGTACTGTGGTGAGCTGATATTATTGCATATGTAATATCAGAAATTGCCCTACTGATATTTTCGATTAGATTTGTCGTGAGCTAATTTTATTGCATATATAATATGAAAATTTTCGTTACTTATATTTTCGACTAATGTTGTGGTGAGCCAATTCAGTTGCATATATAATATTAACATTTGATCTACTTATATTTTCGACTAGTATAGTGGCGAGCTCAGTCTATTGCATGTATATGATGGAAATATGATCTATTGATATTTTCGACTAGTATTGTTGTGAGCTACTTTTACTGGAAATATAATATAATAATTTGTCCTACTGACATTTTCTACAAGTATTGTGATGTGCTAATTTTAATGCATTTATAATATGAAAGTATGGTCTACTGATATTTACGACTACTGTTGATGTGAGCTATTTTACTGCATATGTAATATGAAAATTTGGTCTACGTATATTTTCGACCAGTAGTGTGGTGAGAGAATTTTATTGGATATATAGTATGAAAATTTGCTCTACCGATATTTTCGACTAGTCTTGTTCTGAGACAATTTTATTACATACACAATATGACAATTTGCACTAATGATATTTTCGACTAGTATTGTGTTGTACCAGTTTTAATGCATATATAATAAGAAAACTTGCTCTACTGATATTTTCGGCTAGTACTGTGGTGAGATAGTATGCAGCACATATAATATGAAAACATGATCTACTGGTCTTTTCGACTAGTATTGTGGTGAGCAAATTTCATTGCATATATAATATGAAAACGCGATCTAATGATATTTTCGCCCAGTATTGTGGTGAACCAATTTTATTTCATATATAATAAGAAAATTTTCTCTACCGATATTTTCGACTAGTATTGCTTTGAGCTGTTTTTACTACATATATAATATGAAAATTTACACTACTAATATTTGGGTCCAGTATTGTGGTGAGCTAATTTTACTGCATCTATAATATGAAAATTTCGGTACTGATATTTTCGACTAGTATTGCGGTGAGCCATTTCAATTGCATATATAATATGAAAATTAGCTCTACTGATATTTTCCATTAGAATTGTGGGGAGCCAATTCTATTGCGTATATAATATAAAAATTTTGTCTACTGGTGTTTTCGACTAGTATTGTGGTGAATCGCTTTTATGGCATATATAATACTAAAATTTGCTCTACCGATATTCTCGACTAGTATTGTGGTGAGCTAATTTTATTGCATATATAATATGTAAACTTGCTATACTGATATTTTCGACTAGTATTGTTGTAAGCTATTTTTACTGCATGTGTAATATGAAAATTGGCTCTACCGATATTTTCGACTTGTATTGTTGTGTGCTCACTTTATTGCATGTATATGATGAAAATTTGCACTACTGATATTTTCGACTAATAGTGTGGTGAGATAATTTTATTGCATTTGTATTGTGAAATTTTATTCGACTGATATTTTCGGCTAGTACTGATGTGAGTTATTTTTGCTGCATATACAATATAAAAATTTGCTCTACTGACATTTTCTACTAGTATTGTGGTGAGCCATTTCTATTGCATATATAATGTGAAAATTTGCTTCACTGATATTTTCCGGTAGTACTGTTGTGAGATATTTTTATTGCATTTACAATATGAAAATTTGGTCAACTGATGATGTCGACTAGTATTGCGGTGAGCCATTTCAATTGCATATATAATATGAAAATTTGCTCTAGTCGTATTTTCGACTAGTATTGCGGTGAGCTGATATTATTGCATATGTAATATCAGAATTTGCACTACTGATATTCTCGATTAGAATTGTTTTGAGCTAATTTTATTGGATATATAATATGAAAATTTGTTTTACTGATATTTGCGAAAAGTAGTGTGGTGAGCTAATTTTATTGCACATATATTATGAAAATTTGATCTACTGACATTTGTACTTGTACTGTGGTGAGACAATTTTATTGCATATACAATATAAAAATTTGATCTACTGACATTTTCTACAAGTATTGTTGTTAGCAATTCTTACTGCATATCTAATTTAAAAATTTGCTTTACTGACATTTTCTACTAATATTGCGGTGTGCTAATTTTATTGAATATTTAATATGAAAATTCGCCCTATTGTCATTTCCGACTAGTATTGGTGTGAACTATTTTTGCTGCATATGTAATGTGGAAATCTACTCTGCTGATATTTTCGACTAGTATTGTGGTGAACCTATTTTATTGCATATAATATACGAAAAATTGCTCTACCGATATTTGCGCCTAGTATTCTGGTGAGCTAATTTTATTGCATATATAATATGAAAATTTGGTCTCCTGATGTTTTCGGCTAGTATTGCGGTGAGCCATTTCAATTGCATATATAATATAAAAATTTGGTCTACTCATATTTTCGACTAGTATTGTGATGTGTTAAATTTATTGTATTTATAATTTGAAATTTTATTCGACTGACATTTTCGGCTAGTATTGTGGTAAGCGTATTTTATTGCATACGTAATATGAAAATTTTCTATACTGATATTTTCGACTAGAATTGCGGCGTGGTAATTTTATTGCATATTTAATATGGAAACTTTCTCTATTGATATTTTCGACTAGTATTCTTGTGAGCTAATTTTACTGCATACATAATATAGAAATTTGCTCTCCTGATATTTTCTGCTAGTACTGTGCTGAGATAATTATTGCATATATAATATGAAAACATGCTCTACTGCTCTTATCGACTAGTATTGCGGTGAGCGAATTCTATTGCGTATATAATATGAAAATTTGCACTAATGGTATTTTCGACTAGTAGATTGCTGAGCTAATTTTATTGCATATATAATATGTAAATTTCTTGTATTGATATTTTCGACTAGTATTGTGGTGAGACAATTTCATTTGATATATAATATGAAAATTTGCTCTACCGATATTTTCGACTAGTATTGCTTTGAGCTATTTTTACTGCACATATAATATGCAAATTTGCACTACTAATATTTGGGTCCAGTATTGTGGTGAGCTAATTTTACTGCGTATATAATATGAAAATTTGATCTATGGAAATTTTCTACTGTTGACAAAATTTATTTTTTAAGTTGCTCTTTGATATTTTCGACTAGTAGTGTGGTGAGCTAATTTTATTGCGTATATAATATGAAAATTTGCACTAATGGTATTTTCGACTAGTAGATTGGTGGGCTAATTTTATTGCATATATAATATGTAAATTTGTTATACTGATATTTTCGACTAGTATTGTGGTGAGACAATTTCATTTGATGTATAATATGAATATTTGCTCTACCGATATTTTCGACTAGTATTGCTTTGAGCTATTTTTACTGCATATATAATATGAAAATTTGCACTACTAATATTTGGGTCCAGTATTGTGGTGAGCTAATTTTACTGCGTATATAATATGAAAATTTGATCTATGGAAATTTTCTACTGTTGACAAAATTTATTTTTTAAATTTGTTGTACTGATATTTTCGACTAGTATTGTGGTTAGACAATTTCATTTGATATATAATATGAAAATTTGCTCTACCGATATTTTCGACTAGTATTGCTATGAGCTATTTTTACTGCACATATAATATGAAAATTTGCACTACTAATATTTGGGTCCAGTATTGTGGTGAGCTAATTTTACTGCGTATATAATATGAAAATTTGATCTATGGAAATTTTCTACTGTTGACAAAATTATTTTTTAAAGTTGCTCTTTGATATTTTCGACTAGTATTGCGGTGAGCTAATTTTATTGCATATATAATATGAAAATTTGCTATACTGATATTTTCGACTAGTATTGTTGTGAGCTAATTGTATTGCATACGCAATATGAAAATTTTCTCCACCGATATTTTCGACCAGTATTGTTGTGAGCTTATTTTATTGCACATGTAATATGAAAATTCGCTCTACCGGTATTTTCGACTAGTAGTGTGAAGAGCTAATTTTATTGCATAGGTAATATGAAAATTTGCTCAACTGATATTTTCGACCAGTATTGTGGTAAGCTGATTATATCGCATATGTAATATGAAAATTTGCTCAACTGATATTTTCGACCAGTATTGTGGTAAGCTGATTATATCGCATATGTAATATGAATATTTACCGTACCTATATTTTCGGCTAGTATTGTGGTGAGCTAATTTGATTGCATATACAATATGGAGACTTCCCATACTGATATTTTTGTCTAGTATTGTGGTGAACCAATTTTATGGCACATATATTATGAAAATTTCCACTACTGACATTTTCTACTAGTATTCTGATGATCTAATTTTATTGCATATATAATATGAAAACTTGCTCTACTGCTCTTATCGACTAGTATTGCGGTGAGCGAATTCTATTGCATATATAATCAGAAAATTTGCTCCACTGATATTTTCGACTAGTATTGTTGTGAGCTACTTTCACTGCATATAGAACATAATAATTTGCTCAACTGACATATTCGACTAGTATCGTGATGAGCTAATTTTATTGCATTTATAACATGAAAATTTGCCGTACTGATCTTTTCGACTAGTAGACTGGTGAGCTAATTTTATTGCATATATAATATGTATATTTGCTATACTGATATATTCCACAGGTTTTGTGCTGAGTTAATTTTATTGCATATATAATGTGAAATTTTGTTCTACTGATGTTTTCGACTAGAGTTGTTGTAAGCTAACTTTATTGCATATATAATATGAAAATTTCTGAACTGATATTTTCTACTAGTATTGTTTGATCTAAATGAATTGCATATATAATATGAAAATTTTCTGTACTGTTATTTTCGAATAGTAATGTGGTGAGCCAATTTTACAGTACATATAATATGAAAATATGCACTACTGATATTATCGGCTAGTATTGTGGTGAGCTCATTTTATTGCATGTATATGATGAAAATTTGTTCTACAGGTATTTTCGAATTGCACCGTGGTGAGATAATTTTATGGCATATATAATATGAAAACGTGATCTACTGATCTATTCGACTAGTATTGTGGTGAGCTGATATTATTGAATATGTAATATCAGAATTTGGTATACCGATGTATTCCACTTGTATTGCGGTGAGCCAATTCTATAGCTTATATAATATGAAAATTTTCTCTTCTGATATTTTCGACTAGTATTGCGGTGAGCCAATTCTATTGCATATATAATACGAAAGTATCATCTACTGATATTTTTGGCTGGTACTGTGGTGAGCTAATTTTATTGGATATATAATATGAAAATTTGGTCTACTGATATTTTCGACTAGTATTGCGGTGAGACAATTCTATTGCATCTGTAATATCAAAATTTGCTTTACTGATATTTTCGACTAATATTTCTGTGAGCTATTTTTGCAGTGTGTATAATATGAAAATATGTTCTTCTGATATTTTTGACGAGTATTGCTGTGAGCTATTTTTTCTGCATATGTAATATGAAAATTTAGTGTACTTATATTCTAGATCAGTATTGCGGTGAGATAATTTTATTGGATATGTAATTTGGAAATTTGCATTACCAACATTTTCGACTAGTTTTGTGATGATCTAATTTTATTGCATATATAATATGAAAATTTTCTGTACTGTTATTTTCCAATAGTAATGTCGTGAGCCAATTTTACAGCATATATAATATGAAAATTTGCTCTAATGATATTTTCGACTAGTATAGTGGTGAGCTAATTTCATTGCATATGTAATATGAAAATTTGCTCTACTGATATTATCGGCTAATATTCTGCTGAGTAAATTCAATTGCATATATAATATGAAAATTTGCTCCACTGATATTTTCGTCTAGTATTGTTGTGTGCTCTTTTTACTGCATATAAAATATAGAAATTTGCTCTACTGACATTTTCTACAAGTATTGTGGTGTGCTAATTTTAATGCATTTATAATATGAAAATATGGTCTACTGCTATTTACGACTACTGTTGATGTGAGCTATTTTTACTGCATATGTAATTTGAAAATTTGCCTTACCGATATTTTCGACTAGTATTGTGTTGATCTAATTCTATTGCACATATAATATTGAAAATTTCCTGTACTGTTATTTTCGAATAGTATTGTGGTGAGCTAACTTTATTGCATACATAATATGACAATTTGCGCTAACGATATATTCGACTAGTATTGTGTTGAACCAGTTTTATTGCATATATAATACGAATATTTGCTCTACTGATATTTTCGGCTAGTACTGGGAGAGATAGTATACAGCACATATAATATGAAAACATGATCTACTGGTCTTTTCGGCTAGTATTGTGGTGAGCTAATTTGATTGCATATATAATGTGAAATTTTATTCTACTGATGTTTTCGACTAGAGTTGTTTTAAGCAAATTTTATTGCATATATAATACGAAAATGTGCTCTACTGGTATTTTCGGCTAGTACTGTGGTGAGCAAATTTTATTGGATATATAATATGAAAATTTGCTTTACAGATATTTTCGATTACTATTGTGGTGAATGGCTTTTATTGCATGTATAATACTAAAATTTGCTCTACCGATATTTTCGACTAGTATTGTGGTGAGCTAATTTTATTGCATATATAATACGAAAATTTGCTCTACTGATAATGTCGGCTGGTATTGTGCTGTATAAATTCTATTGCATATATAATATGAAATTTTGCTCCACTGATATTTTCGACTAGTATTGGTGTGAGCTACTTTCACTGCAAATAGAACATAATAATTTGCTCAACTGACATTTTCGACTAGTATCTTTGTGAGCTAATTTTATTGCATATACAACATGAGAATTTTCTCAACTGACACTTTCGACTAGTATCGTTGTGAGCTTACTTTATTGCATATATTATATGAAAATTTGCTTTTCTGATATTTTCGACTAGTATTGTGGTGAATCACTTTTATTCCATATATAATACGAAAATTTGTTCTTCCGATATTTTCGACTAGTATTGTGGTGAGCTAATTTTATTGCCTATATAATGTGAATATTTGCTGGACTGTTATTTTCGACTAGTATTTTCAAGAACTAATTTTATAGCATATGTAATATGAAAATTTGCTGTACTGATATTTTCGACTAATATTGCGGTGAGCTAATTTTATTGCATATATAAGATGAAAATTCGCTCTACTGCTCTTTTCGTCTAGTATTGTGGTGAGCTAATTTTATTGCTTATATAATATGAAAATTCGCTCTAATGATATTTTCGACTTGTAGTGTGGTGAGATAATTTTATTGCATATATACTACAAAAATTTTCCCTACTCACATTTTCTACAAGTATTGTGGTGTGCTAATTTTAATGCATTTATAATATGAAAATATGGTCTACTGATATTTACGACTACTGTTGATGTGAGCTATTTTACTGCATATGTAATATGAAAGTTTGGTCTACGTATATTTTCGACCAGTATTGTGGTGAGACAATTTTATTGGATATATAGTATGAAAATTTGCTCTACCGATATTTTCGACTAGTATTGTGGTGAGACAATTTTATTGCATATATAATATGAGAATTTGGTCTACTGATGTTTTCATGTAGTATTGTGTTGAACCAATTTCATTTCATATATAATACGAAAATTTTTTCCAATGATTCTTTCGACTAGTACTGTGGCGAACTAATTTTATTGCATATATAATATGAATGTTTGGTCTAATGATATTTTCGACTAGTAGTGTGGTCAACTAATTTTATTCCATAAATAATATGACAATTTACTCTAATGATATTTTCGAATTGTATTGTGGTGAACCAGTTTTATTGCATGTATAATACGAAAATTTGCTGTACTGATATTTTCGGCTTGTACTGTGGTGAGATAATATACAGCACATATAATATGAAAACTTGCTCTAGTGATCTTTCCGACTAGTATTTTCAAGAACTAATTTTATTGCATACACAATATGACAATTTGCACTAATGATATTTTCGACTAGTATTGTGTTGTACCAGTTTTATTGCATATATTAAAAGAAAACTTGCTCTACTGATATTTTCGCCTAGTACTGTGGTGAGATAATATACAGCACATATAATATGAAAACTTGCTCTACTGATCTTTCCGACTAGTATTTTCAAGAACTAATTTTATTGCATACACAATATGACAATTTGCACTAATGATATTTTCGACTAGTATTTTGTTGTACCAGTTTTATTGCATATATAAAAAGAAAACTTGCTCTACTGATACTTTCGGCTAGTACTGTGGTGAGATAGTATGCAGCACATATAATATGAAAACTTGATCTACTGGTCTTTTCGACTAGTATTGTGGTGAGCAGATTTCATTGCATATATAATTTGAAAACGCGATCTAATCATATTTTCGACCAGTATTGTGGTGAACCAATTTTATTTCATATATAATAAGAAAATTTGCTCAACAGATATTATCGGCCAGTATTGTGGTGAGATAATTTCATGGCATATACAATATGAAAATTCGATCTAATGATATTTTCGACTAGTAGTGTGGTGAGCTAATTTTATTGCGCATATAATATGAAAATTTGCACTAATGGTATTTTCGACTAGTAGATTGGTGAGCTAATTTTATTGCATATCTAATATGTAAATTTGCTATACTGATATTTTCGACTAGTATTGTGGTGAGACAATTTCATTTGATATATAATATGAAAATTTGCTCTACTGATATTTTCGACTAGTACTGCTTTGAGATATTTTTACTGCATATATAATATGAAAATTTGCACTACTAATATTTGGGTCCAGTATTGTGGTGAGCTAATTTTTTCTGCATCTATAATATGAAAATTTCGGTACTGATATTTTCGACTAGTATTGTGTTTATCTAAATTTATTCCATACATATTATGAAAATTTTCTCTAGTTTTATTTGCGATTAGTAATGTGGTGAGCCAATTTTACAGCATATATAATATGAAAATTTGCTCTACTGACATTTTCTACATGTATTGTGGTGAGCTAATTTTATTGCGTATATAATATGAAAATTTGATCTATGGAAATTTTCTACTGTTAACCAAATTTATTTTTTAAAGTTGCTCTTTGATATTTTCGACTAGTATTGCGGTGAGCTAATTTTATTACAGATATAATATGAAAATTTGTTATATTGATATTTTCGACTAGTATTGTGGTGGGACAATTTTAATGCTTACTTAATATGAAAATTAGCTGTATTGATATTTTCGATTAGTACTGTTGTGATCTAATTTTACTGCATATATAATTTGAAAATTTGTTCTATTCAAACTTTCTACTGTTGAAACATTTTATTTTGTTAAATTTGCTCTATTGAGAATTCTGACTAGTATTGTGGTTGGATAATTTTATTGCATATATAGTATGAAAAGTTGCTCTAGTGATATTTTGGACTAGTTTTGTGGCGAGCTAATTTAATTGCATATATAATATGAAGATTTGCCATACTGATATTTTCGACTAGTATTGTGGTTAGCTAATTGTATTGCAAATGTAATATAAAAATTTGATCTACTGACATTTTCTACTAGTATTGTGGTGAGCTAATATTATTGCATATATAATGTGAAGTTTTATTCTACTTATATATTCGATAATATTGTTGTGAGCTAATTTTACAGCATTTATTATATGAAAATTTGCGGTACTGATACATTCGACAAGTATTATTTCGATCTAAATTTATTGCACATATATTATGAAAATTTTCTCTAGTGTTATTTTCGAGTAGTATTGTTGTGAGCTATTTTTACTGCATATACAATATATAAATTTTCTCTACTGACATTTTCTACTAGTATTGCGGTGTGCTAATTTTATTTAATATTTAATATGAAAATTCGCTCTATTGTTATTTCCGACTAGTATTGTTGGGAGCTATTTTTGCTGCATATATAATATAGAAATCTACTTTGTTGATATTTTCGACTAGTATTGTGGTGAGAATATTTATTCGGATATATAATATGAAAATTTGCTTTACTGACATTTTCGACTAGTATTGTTGTGAGCTAATTTTATTGCATATATAATGTGAAATTCCATTCTACTTATATTTTCGATAATATTTTTGTGCGAATATCTTTACAGCATTTATAATATGAAAATTTGCCATACTGATATTTTCGACTAGTATTATGTTGATCTAAATTTATTGCACATATATTATGAAAATTTTCTCTAGTGTTATTTTCGACTAATATTGTTGTGAGCTATTTTTACTGCATATATAATATAAAAATTTGCTCTACTGAGATTTTCTACTAGCATTGTTGTGAGCTATTCATACTGCATATATAATATAAAAATTTGCGTTACTGACATTTTCTACTAGTATAGTGGTGTGCTAATTTTATTGCATATATAATATGAACATTCGCTCCATTGTTATTTCCGACTATCATTGTTATGAGCTATTTTTGCTGCATATATAATATGGAATTCTTCTCTATTGATATTTTCTACTAGTACTGCAGTGAAATAATTTTATTGCATATATAATATGAAATCTTGCTCTACTGCTCTTTTCGACTAGTATCGTGGTGAGTTAATTTTAATGCAAATATAATAAGAAAATTTGCTTCAATGATATTTCCGACTAGTAGTGTGGTGAGCCAATTCTATTGCATATATAATATAAAAATTTGGCATACAACTATTTTCGAATAGTATTGTGGTGAGAAAATTTTATTGCAAATATAATATGAAAACCTGCTGTACTGCTCTCTTCGCCGAGTATTGTGGTGTGCTAATTTTACTGCATATATAATATGAAAATTTGCTCTACTCCTATTTTCGACATGTATTGTTGTGAGCTATTTTTACTGCATATACAATATAAAAATTTGCTCGACGGAAATTTTCGACTAGTATCGTGGTTTGCTAATTATATTGCATACATTGTATGGAAACTTGCTCTACTGGTATTTTCGTCTAGTATTGTTGTGAGCTAATTTTAAAGCATATATAATATCAAAATTTTCTCTACTGATATTTTCCGCTAGAATTGTGGTAAGCTAATTTTGATACACATATATTATGCAAATTTTCTCTACTGTCATGTTCTACTAGTATTGTGATGAGCTAATCCTATAGCATACATAATATGAAAATTTGCTCTTCTGATTTATTTAGTAAAGGTACTAAATGAATAAAAAATAATTTATAAGAATTAATTATTACATATAAATTAACTCTGCTTAGTGCCTCCACTAAAATGTATAATAATATGCGCCTCTATAGACGAAGATATGCTCTTGATACAGTGTGTTACCTTGTCGCATTTTAAGGACTTCGGTAATACGAATGACCTCATACGAATTGGTAATGTTTTCCCTTTGACTCTCGACGTTAATGTTCGAAATAATGCGTCTTATTGCCAATTGTATTCTGCGGATTTACTCCAGGAATTCCTGGTTTCACTCTCGGAATCGAAAGATATGGAAAGATACTGAATTAGCCCTTGGACTCTCAGGGAAGTGGGTAACGTTACTGCACGGTTAGACAATCGACCTTCTAGTTCATACATGAAATTACGGTGCCTATCACTTAAGTATGTTCTAATGTATTTCTCTAACCAGGAAGTCATACTTTCGATAATGCAGATTATGTTCTTGGAATGTAAGACCTTCTGTACAGGGCATGACTCTATCCGAATAGGTAACGTTCTATAACGGTTTGACGCTCTTCCTATAATAGTCAAAACGCGAAGGAAAGTGTCCATTGCTAACAGTATACGGAGGACTTACTCCTGGAATGCCATGCCTGGCTCTGGGAATCAGACGATTGGCGAAGCTGTTGACTCAGCCGTTTGACTATCAAAGGAGGTGGAAACGTACTAGAACAGATTGACATTCGATCTTCTTATTCATACATGAAATTAAGGGGTCCACCACTCCAACGTATACCAATTTGTTTCCTTTTACACTAAGCAACACGCTCGTTGCTGCGGGATAGGTTGTCGGTAGGTAAGACAATTGGTAAAACGTTTGACTTTATAACAACTGGAAACGTTCTCCAATGGTTTCAGCATTTACTTTAAAATTTAAACCGATACTTAAGGTGTCCACCGCCTATAGTGTACACTGTATTGACTCCCGGAATACCTGGTTTTGCTGTCGGAATAGTAGGATAGGCGAAACAACTGACTTAGCCGTTCGATTCTCAAGGAAGATGGGGTCGTTCTCGAATGGCTTGACTATCGATAGTTCTGTCCATATGTGAAAATAATGTCTACTAATTTAATTTCGTGAAGAATGAGTAAGACAGTGGCTACAGCGGGATACATTCTCTTAAGGTAAAGTATTCGGTAAGAAGATCGATTTTATAGGAACTGGTAATTTCCTCCGACGGTGTTTACTCTTTACTTTAATATTCGTACGGTGAATTAAGGTGTCTATTACCAATAGTGTTCAGCGGATTTACTCCCGGAATACTTGGTATGACTCGCGGAAACACAGGGTACGTGAAACTATCGACATAGCTGTTCGATTATCATAGAAGTTCGCAATAGTCTTGCATGGTTTAAACCTCGATCATCTAATTCCTACATGAAATTAAGATGCAATGACTATAAAGAATACAAAATTGAGTCTCTAAACAGGAACTTATAATCTCGATGCAATGGGTTAGTTTCTCGGAGGGTAATGTTATCGGAAAAACTCTTGACTCTGTAGCGATTGGTAACGTTCTACAACGGTCCGACGGCTTGCTTTAATATTCATACCGTGAATTATGTTATCTGCTGGGAATTCTGTTCAGCGGAATAACTCCATGAATATCTGGTTTGACTCTCCGAACCGCAGGATAGGCGATGCTATTGACTTAGCCGGATGTCACTCACAGAAGGTGGTAACGTTCCTCAAACGTTTAACCCTCATTCCTCTAATTCCTGCATGAAATTAAGGTGCTCGTCACTAAAATGTATACTGGTTCGTACTTCTTAACACGGTAATTTACTCTCGATACAGCTGTTCCGATTTTCGGAGAGTTCGGCATTCTGTAACAAGTTCGGCCCTATACCTATATGTAATGTTCCACAACGGCTTGACGTACTGCTTTAATATTCAATCCGTGAACTGAGGTGACTATTTCCTATTCTGTACTGCGCATTCACACCCGGAATAACTGGCTGGACTTTTGGAATCACGGGATTGGTGAAGCTATTGACCCAGCTGTGCCACCCACAAAGGAGATGATAACGTTTTCGAACGGTTTGGCATTCGATGTTCTTATTCCTGCATTAAATTAAGGTGCCCGACACTAAAGTGTATTCCAATTTATACCTCTGAACTCTAAGCTATATTTTCGATACAGCAGGATATGTTATTGGAAGGTAAGGCCTTCGGTAAAAAGTTTGACTCTATACAAATAAGTAACGATCTTCGACAGTTTGACTCTGTACTTTAATCTTTATAACGCGAAATAGGGTATCTATTGAAAATACAGTTCAGCGTACGCACTCTAGGAACACCTGGCTTGACCCTCGGAATCACTGGATAGGTGAATGTATTGACTTAGCTGTGCGCTCCTCAAAAATGGTGGAGACGACCTCCAACGATTTACTCTCAATCTTGCTATTCATACACGAAAATAAGGTGCCCTCCTGCTAAATGTCTTCTTCTTTGCTTCCGTGAACACTAGGCAAGGCACATCGTGCAGCGGATTGTGTTCGCGGAAGGAAACGTATTTAGTAAAAGGAATGAGTTTATAACGATTAGTAATGTTCTCCATCGATTTGACTCGCAACATTAATACTCGTGTCGTGAATTGACGCGTCTATTGCCGGCATCATTCAGGGGATTTTTACCACGATTTTTACCTTTGGCTCTAGGAAACTCAGGATTGGTGAAGCTGTTAACATTAGCCGTTCGAACTTCATATAACTTGGTAACGATCACGAACGATCTTAACACCCGATCTTCTGATTCAGACAAGAAGTTCATGAGCTCGTCACTAAAGTGTATGCCAATTCGTCCTCCGAACACGATGTTATACTCTCAATGATTCGGGTGAGGTTCGCGGAAGGTCAGGTCTTCAGCAAAACGTTTGACTTTATAGCAATTTGTAACGTCCCAAAACGGTGTGAGCCTCTATTTCAATATTCAAACCGTGATATAACGAGTCCATCGCCAATACTCTTCAGCGGATGTACTCCTGATATTCCTAGTGTGACTCACGGAACCACAGGATAGGTGAATCTATTGTGATATATGTGCCACTTCGCAAAGATGTAGGTGACGTTCTGGAACGGTTTGACAATCGATCTTCTAATTTATGTTTAAAAATAAGGGGTGCTTCTTCTACAATGTCTACTGACTTGTTTCCGTGAGAACTAAGCATGACACTCGCCGCAGCGAGTTAGGGTCTTGGAAGGAAGGATGTCGGGTAAAAATTTTGACTTTATACCATTTGGTGATATTCACACACGGTCTGACTCACTACATTGATATTCAAACCGTGACTTAAGGAGTCTATTGTAAATACAGTACAGCGGATTAACTCCAGGAATGCGTGGCTTGACTGTCGGAATCGCAGGATAGGCGAAGGTATTTACGTAGCGGTTCTTCTCGCACAGACGGTGGCAGCGTTCTCCAGTGGATTGACCGTCGACGTTCTAATACATACATAACGTTAAGGTTCCAATCTGCGAAATTAAGACTAATTTCTTCCAAGAACACGATGCTATACTCTCGATATAGTGAGTTAGCTCTGAGGTGGGTGAGGTCTTCGGAGAAGGTTTCACTTTATACGAATTTGTAACGATCCCAAAACCATCTGGCGCTCTACTTTAATATTCCAACCGTGTATTAAGGTGCCTATTGCCAATACTGCTCAGCGTATTTGCACCCAGAATACTTCGTTTGACTTTCGGAATCGCAGGGTAGGTGAAGTTATTGACTTAGCTGTTCAACTCTCACAGAAGGTGGCAACGGTCTGGAGCGGTTTGATCACAGATCTTCTAATTCATACATGAAATTATGGTTTCAGTCACATAAAGAAAGTCTGATTTATTTCTCTGCCCACTAAGATATACTATCGAAAAGACGAGTTTGATTCTCCGAGAGTGAGGCCATCGGTAAAGTGTTTGACGTTATACCAATTGGTAACGTCATCAAAGGTTTGTCGCCGAATTGTAATATTCAAACCGTGAATTAAGGTGTCTACTACCAATACTGATAAGCGGATTTGCGGCCGGAATATCTGGTATGATTCTCCGAATCACAAGATAGGTGAAGCTGTTGTCTTAGCCGTATCGAGTATATAACTTCGTGCTCGAAGAGAGAAATGTGTACTCATTTCAGTGACGTGCACCTTAACTTCATGCATGAATTATAAGTTCGAGGGCCAAGCAGTTCGACAACGATACCGCCATCTTTGATGCTCGAACGGGTAAATAAATAGCTACACCTATTCTGTGATTCCGAGAGTCATGTTAGGTAATACTGGAGTTGATCAGCGGAACACTTTTGGCAATTGACACCTCCATGCACGGTATGAATATTAATGTAGAGAGACACACCGTCGGAGAATATTACCATTTCCAATAAAGTGACTCCTTTTACCGAATACCTTACCCTAAGGGAACCTAACACGCTATAACGAGTGTCACACTTATTGTTCACGTAGACAAATTAGTAGTCATTTTTGAAATCGTAACGAACATTTTCATGTATGAACATCTAAATCGGGAGGCAATCCGTTCGAGAACATTGCCATCTCCTTCGAAAGTCGAGCGTCTGCGTCAGTAGCTTCACCCATACATGTGATTCCAAGAGTCAAGCCTGCTATTCCAGGTGTAAAACGGCGAACAGCATTTGCAATAATCACCTTGTTTCACGGTTTGAAAATTAAAGTGGACTGCCTATCCGATGGAGAACAAAACCAATTGTCATAAAGTCATACTTCCTATCAAATGCCATACCAACCTAGAACATATTCCGCTGTACCGAATATCATGCTTAGTTCTCACGGAGACAAGTTGGTCGAATTTTTGGCAATCGCCGAGCTTTTTCCATGTTTAAATAGCAAAATCGATAGTCAAACCGTTCGAGAGCGATCCCACCTTCCTTGGAAGTCCCACACTTAAGTCAATAGCTTCATCTGTCCCGTGATGCCGAGAGTAAAACCAGGTAATCCGGGTGTCACTCCGTCGAACACTATTTGTCATGGACACCATAATTCGCGGATTGAATATTAAGGTACAGAGTCTAACCCATGTATAACGTTACCCATTGGTATAACATAACAGTTTGACCGGAGACCTTACTCTCAGAGAACCTAACTCGTTGTATCGACAGTATAACTTCGTGGTCAGAGAAGCAAAATAATAAACATTTTAGTGATGCGCACCTTAATTTCGTGCCTGAATTAGAAGATAGAGTGACAATCCATTCCACAGCTTTACCACGTTCTCTGAGAGTCGAAAGGCGAAGACAATTGCTTCTCCTATCCTGTGATTCCGAAAGTTAAACCACGTGTTCGGGGAGTAGCTCTGCTGAACAGTATTGACAATGGACACGTTATATCACGGTTTAGTATTGAAGTAGTTCACCAAACTGTTTTAGTCTGTTTCCAATTGCCATAAATAAAGGCAAACATTTTACCGATGATCGTACCTGCCGAGAACATGACCCGCTGCAACGAGAATATAACTTCGAGTTCGTAGAAAGAAATTATTATTCATTTCAGTGATGGGCACCTTTTCTCCGTGTATGAATTAGAAGATCGTGGTTCAAATCTTTCGAGAAGGGAACCACGTTCTGTAAGAGTAGAAAGGCCAAGTCAGTAGCTTCAGATATCCTGTGCCTGTAAGAGTAAAACCAGGTATTCCGGGAGCACATCCGCTCAAGAGTATTGGGAATGGACACCTTTATTCACGGTTTGAATATTAAAATAGTCAATCCGTTTGAGAAAGCTGGAAAATGGTATAAATCAAAAGTTTTACTGAGGCCCTTACCCTCCGAAAGCATAACTTGCTGTATCGAGAGAGCCACATCGTGTTCTGAGACGCAAACTAGTACTCATTTTAGAGACAGGCACCTTAATATCATGTATGAATTAGAAGATCGATGGTCAAACACTCTGAGAACATTACCCCCCTCTTTGGGGATCGAACGGCTCAGTGATTCACATCACCTATTTCATGATTCCGAGAGTCAGATTTGGCACTCCGAGTGCAAATCCCCTGAACAGTACTGGCAATAGACATCCCAATTCACGGTATGAATATTAACGTAGAGGGTCAATCCGTTTGAGAATACTACCAATTGGTATAACGTTATACTCATTAACGGATACGTTACCTTCCGGGAATATAACCATCTGTGTCGTGGGAATAACATCGTGTTCAGTGAAACATATTAGTAAACATGTTAATGACGGGCTCGTTAATTTCATTTATGGATTAGAAGATCGAAAATCAAACCGTTCGGCAATTTCACCACCTTCACTGAGTGTCGCATAGCTAAGGCAATAGCTTCACCTATCCTGTGCTTCTGAGAGCCAAGCCAGTCATTACGGGAGTAAATCCGCTGAATTATGTAGGCAATTGACACCATAATTCACGATACGAACATGAAAGTAGGAAGTCAAACCGTTGGATATCATTACCAATTGTTATAAGTCAAACTTTTTACCCGATACCATGCCTTCCGCGAAGCTAACAGGCTTTAGCGTGTGTTCTACTTGCTGCACTCGGAGACAAATTAGTAGACATTGTAGCATATGGATGCCGTATTTTCATGCATCATTTGAAAAATCGACAGTCAAACGATTCGAGATCGATCCCATCTTCTTTGAGATTCGAACGGCTACGTGAATATCTTCACTTATCCTGCCATTCCGATAGGAAAACCCGGAAGCCGGGAGCCAATCTGCTGTACACTATTGCTATTGCACACCTTTATTCATGCTTTGAATATTAAAGTGGAGCCTGAAACCGTTTGAGAACGGTATCAGTTGCTATAAAGTCGAATGTTTTGTCAATCACCATAGCTACCGAGAACATATATCGCTGCATCGAGTATGTTGCTTAGTGTAAACGGAAACAAATAAGTATCCATTGTTGTGACTGGCATCTAAACATCATGCATGGATAAGGATATCAAGAGCCAAACCGTTCCAGGACGTTACCAACCCCTTTGAGAATGGCCGAACAAAGACAACAGCTTCACCTATCCTTCGAATTGCGAAAGTCACGCTAGATATATCAGGAGTAAGTCAGCTGAAGAGATTTGGCAATCGACACCTTAATTCGCGGTTAGAATAATACAGTAGAGTGTCAAACCGATTGAGAGCGTTACAAAATGGTATATTGTCAAACGTTTAACCGAAGCCTTACCCTACGCGAAATCCATCGGCTTCATCTAGAGTGTAAGTTCGTGCTCACACAACAAAATTAGTATTCATTTCAGTGGCGGGCACCTGAGCGCCATGTACGAATCAGAAGATCGATGGCCAAACAGCTCAGGAACGTTGCCACCTTCTGCTGAGAGGCGAACGGCATAGTCAATAGTTTCATGTATCCTGCGATTCCGAGAATCATACCAGGTATTCCACGAGTAAATCCGCTGTACAGTATTGGCAATATATACTTCAACTCGAGGAGGTAATATTAAAATATAGCCTCGCACTGGGTTAGAACGTTGCTAATTGCTATAAAGTCAAACGTCTTACCGAATGCCTTACCGTTCGAGAAACTCACCCGCCGTATCTGCAGTACAGCTACGGGTTTAGCGATACACATTAGTATACAATTTAGTAACGGCACCATAAATTCATTTCGAATTAGGATATCGACAATCAAATCGTTCGGGAACGTAACCACCTTCATTGATAGTGGCACAGCTACGTCAATAGCTGCACCTATCCTCTGATACCGAGGTTCAATCCAGGTATTCGGGGAGTATATCCGCTCCTCAGTATTGGCCATAGACCCCTTAATCCGCGGTATAAATATTAAGTTAGAGAGTCAGACCGACGGAGAACGCTACAAAGTGGTGTAAAGTCAATCTACTTACTGAATACCTGACCTTCAGTGAAGCTGGCCCGCTGAATCGAGATCATAACTCCGTGTTCGGAGATGCCAATTGGAATGCATGTTAGTGACAAGCATTTTCATCCATGTATGATTTGGTAGATCGTGGATCAAACCGTCCCAGAATGATTCCAACATCTTAGAGAATCGCACCGCTAAGTCAATACCTTCACGGATCCTGCGATTGCGGGAGTCAAACGAGGTATTGCTGGAGTAAATCAAATGCACAGTATTGACAATCGACACCTTAATTCACGGTATGGATATTAAAGTACAGAGACAAACCGTTTGAGGACGAAACCAATTGGTATAGCGTCATAAACTTTATCTCGTTGCATGCTCTCCGAGATCATATGCCGCAGCATCGTGGGTATAACTTCCTGCGCAGAGAATGAAGATAGTATTCATTTTCGGGACGGGCACCTTAATTTCATTATGAATGTGAAGATGAATGGTCAAACCGTTCGAGAAAGGTACCACCTCCTTTGAGGTTCGAACGGCTAGGACATTAGCATCAGATATCCAGTGCTTCAGAAGGCCGAACGAGATATTCCGCGAGTAAATGCGCTGTACAGTGTTGGCAATAGATACCTTTATTCGCGAATTCAATATTAAAACAGAGCATTACACCGTTTGAGAACGTTACAACTGCTATAAAGTCAAACGGTTTTCCGAATGCCTTACCGTCCGAGAAGCTGTCCCGTCGTATCGAGAGTGTATAGCCTCTTGTTCAGAGAACAAAATTAGTATTCATTTCATTGACGGGCACCTTAACTTCATGTGCGAGTCAGAAGATCGAGTGTCAAACAGCTCGAGAACCTTGCCACCATGTGTGAGAGACGATCGGCTACGTCAATAGCTTCACCTACCGTGCGATTCCAAGTGTGAAGCCGGGTATTCTGGGGGTAAATCTGCTGAACGGTATTGTTATTAGGCCACTTAATTCACTATCTGTATATTAAAATGGAACGTAAATAGAATTGATATCCGTACCAATTGCTATAAATTCAAAATTCTTACCGAAAACCTTACGCTCCGGAAAACTAGCCCGCTGTCACGAGGGTATAATTTCGCGTTCTGTGAAAAAAATTAGTATTCATTTCAGTGTCAGGCTCCTTAACGTCGTGTATGAATTAGGAAATTGAGGGACAAACCGCTCGAGACCGTTGCCACCCTCGTTCAGAGTAGAACAGATAAGTCAATAGCTTGACCTATCCTTTGATTCCGAGAGTCAAACCAGGTGTTCCGGGAGTAAATCCGCAGAAGAGTAATGGCAATTGACACCTTAATTTACGTTTTGAATATTAAAGCAGGCCGTCGTGCCGTTCTCGAGCATTACCAATTCGTGTAGGGTCAAACTTCTTACAGAATGCCTTACCCTCCGAAAGAATGAACAGCTGTATGGAGAGTATAACACCCCGTACTGACGTAAGAACTAGTATTAGTTTTAGGGACGAGCAGCTTAATTTCATGTATGAATTAAAAGATCGACGGACAAGCCGTTCGATATCGTTACCACATTCTTTGAGAGACGAACGTCTAAGTCAATAGCTACACCTATCCTGTGATTCCGATAGAAAAACCAGGTACACCGGGAGTAAATTCGATGAAAGGTATTGGCAATAGGCACTTTAATTCGCCGTTTGAATAGTAAAGTAGAGCGACAAACCACTTGAGAGCAACGCATATTTATATAAAGTCAAGCACTTTGTCGATGACCTTACCTTCGGAAAAGCAAACTCGACGTTTCGATAGTATAATCCAATGTTCAGAGAACAATATTACTGTCTGCCTTAGTGAGGGGCACCATAATTTCTTGTATGGATGAGAAGATAGAGCGTAAAACAGTTCGAGAGCGTCACCATATTCATTGACAGCCGAGCGGCTACTTCAAAAACTTCACCATCCCTGTGATTCCGAGGGTCAAACCAGATGTTCCGGGAGTAAATCCGACGAACAGTATTCGAAATACACACTTTAATTCACAGAATCAATATGAAAGTACCGAGGTCAAGCCGATGTAGAACGATACATATTGGCACACAGTAAAATATTTACCGAAACACATACCTCCAAAGAACCAACCTCGCTGTATCGAGAGTATACCTTCGTGTTCAGTAAAGGATAGTAGTATACGTTTCAGTGACGTCAAATTCATGTATGGAATAGATTACCTAGTGTCAAACCGTTAGGGGACGTGACCACCGTGTTTGTGATTCGAACGGTTAAGTCAGCAGCCTCACCTATCCTGTGACTTCGAGTGTCAAACCACGTATTCCGGGAGTAAATCCGATGATATGTATTGGCACTAGGACCCGTAATTCACTGTTTGAATATCAAGTTATGGCCACAAAATGTTCTGTGGGATTAATTAGTATACGTTTCATCGACCAGCAGATCAATTTCATGTTTGAATTAGAAGATCGAGCGTCAAACCAATCGGGATCGTTACCACCTTCTGTGAGATTCGAACGGCTAAGTCAATAGCTTCACATATCCTGTGATTCCGAGAGTCAAATGAGATAATCCGGGAGTAAGTCCGGTGATGTTTGTTGGCAACTGTCACCTGAACTGGCCGTGTGAATATCAAAGTAGAGAGTAAAACCTTCGGTGAGCATTAGCAATTCGTTTTAAGTCATTCTGATTACCGTATACCTTAACATCCGATAACATAACGTGCTGTAGAGGGTGTCTTGGATATTGTTCCCGGAAGCAAATTAGAAGACATTTTAGCAGACGGATACCTCATTTTCATGTATGAATAGAATAATGGGGAGTGAAACCTTTCGAAAACGTTACCACCATCTTTGACTGTCGAATGGCTTAATCAATAGCTTCTCCTATCCTGTGGTTCCGAGAGTCAAACCAGGTATTCCGTGAGTAAATCTGCTGTACAGTATTGGCATTAGACACCGAAATTCACGGTTTGAACCATAGCGTTCCAGAATGATACCAATTTCCATAAAGTCAAACGTTTTACCGAAGGCTTTTCCTTCCGCAAACATCACCGACATCATTGAGAGTATATGCTCGTGCTCAGAGACGCAAAGTGGCATAAATGTTAGTGACGGGCATCATAATTTCATCCATGGATCAGAAGATCGAGGGCCAAACCGTTCGAGAACGTTAGCACCATCATTGAGAGTCGAAAAGCTAAGTCAACAGCATCACTAATCTTGTGATTCCGAGAGTCAAACCAAGTATTCCGGGAGTAAGTCGGCTGTACATTATTGGCATTAGACACCCAATTTTACGGTATATATACTACAGTGCAGAGTCAAGCCGTTGGTGATAAATAGTTATTGGTATAGAACGAGTAGGTAATGTGCAACAACGGCTTGACAGCCTGCTTTAATATTCAAACCGTCTATTGTGGTGTCTATTGCCAACAGTTTCCAGCGGACTTATTCCCGGAATACCAGGCTTGACTCTCGGAATAGCAGGGTAGGTGAAGCTATTGGCCTAGCCGATCGACATTCAAAGAAGGTGGTGACGTTCGCAAACGGTTGGCACCAGATTTTCTAATACATACCTGAAATTAAGGTGCCCGGCACTGAAATGAGTATTGATTTCTTTCTCTGATCACGAAGTTATACTCTCTCTGAACCGGGTTAGGTACATGGAGAGTAGATCTTCACTAAAACTTTTGACATTATAGCAATAGGTAACGTTCTAGAAGGGATACGCTCTGTAACTGAATGTTCATACAGTGAATTAAGTTGTCCATTGCCAATGGTGTACAGTTTTTTGACTCTCGGAATGCCTGTTTTGTCCTTCGGAATCACAGGGCAGATGAAGCTATTGATTTAGCCTTTCGCATCCCACAGAAGGTGGCAACGATTTCGAGCGGCTAGATCCTCAGTCTTATAATTCGTGCATCAGGTTAAGTCACCTGTCACGGAAATGAGTACTACTTTGTATCTCTGAACACGAAGATATACTCTCGATGCAGCGGGCCAGGTCCTCGGAGGGTAAGACCTTCGGTAAAACGTTTGTCTTTGTACCAATTGGTAACGATCTCAATCAGCTTGATGCTCTACATTAGTATTCAAAGCGTGAATCAAGGTGTCAATTGCCAATATTATTCAGCGGATTTACTTCGGTAATACCTGGTTCTACTTTGGGAATCACAGGATAGGTACGGCTGTTGACTGAGCCGATCGATCCTCAATGAAGGTGGAAACGTTCTCGAACGGTTCTGCCCTCGATCTTCTAATTAATACATGAAATTAAGGTGCCCGTGACGAAAATGTAAATTAATTTCTTCCTCTGAACAGAAAGTTATATACTCGATGAAGCCGGTGAGGTTCACGGAAGGAAAGGCCTTCGGTAAAACGTTTGACTTTATAGAAATTAGTAACCTTCACACACGGTGTGACGCTCTATTTTAATATTCACTCAGTTGACTAAGGTATCCACTGGCCATACGGTTCAGCACGTTTGTTTCAGCAGTATCTTGTTTGGCTCTCCGAATCACTGGATTGGTGAAGCTATTGATTTTTCCGTTCGACTCTCTAAGAGGGAGGTAACGTTCTCAAACGGTTTGACGCTCTACTTTAATATACATGCCGTGAATAATGGAGGCTATTACCAATACCCTTCAGCGGATTTACTCCCGGAACACCTGGTTTGCCTCTCGGAATTCTAGGATAGGTGAAGCTATTGACATAGGCATTCGTCTGTTACAGAAGTTGGCAACGTTCTCGAGCGGTTTGACCCTCGATCTTCTGATTCGTACATGAAGTTAAGCTGCCCATCACCGCAATGAATACTAATATTTTTCTGTGAACACGAAGTAATACTCTCCATACCGCGTGCTCGTTTTTAGGAGGGTATGGCATTCGGTAAAGTGTTTGACTTTATAGCAAATGGAAACGATCTCAAACGGTTTCTCCCTCTATTTCATTAATCAAACCGTATATTAAGGTGTCTATTACCAATACTCTACACCGGATTAACTCTCGGAATGCCTGGTTTGACTCTCTGAATCACAGGATAGGTGGAGCTATTGACTTATCCGTTAGACTGTCAAAGTTGTTGCAAACGTTCTCGAACGGTTTGACACCCGATCTTTTCATTCATGCATGAAACTAAGGTGCTCGTCACTAAAATGTATATTAGTTCGTACCTCTGAACACGGTATTATATACTCGATTCAGAGAGTTAGATGTTCGGAGGGTAAGGTCTTCAGTAAAACGTTTGACGTTATACCAATTGGTCACGCCCACAATTTTGACGCTCTACGTTAATATTCAATCCGTGCGTTAAAGTGTCTACTGACCATACTATTCAGCGGATTTACTTCCGGAATATCTGGTTTGCCTCTCCGTATCATAAGATAGGGGAACCTTATGATTCTACCGTTCGTGTCTCACAGAAGGTGGTAACGTTCACGAACGGTTTGACGCTCGAGCTTCTAATTGATTAATGAAATTAATGTGTCGGACACTAAAATGTGAAATAATTCGTCCTTCTGAACATGGAGTTATACTCTCGATACTGCGGGTTTGCTTTAGGAGGCCAGGGCATTCTGTAAGGAGTGTGACGTACTCCAATAGGTAATGATATTCAACGGCTTGATGGCCTGGTATAATATTCAAACCGTGACTTAACGTGTCTATTGCCCATACTGTTCAGCGGATCTACATCCGGAGTTCCTGGTTTGTCTCTTCGATTCACAGGATCGGTGAAGCTATTGACATAGCCACTCGTGTCTCACAGAAGGTGGCAAATTTGTTGAACGGTTTGTCCCTCGATCTTTCTATTCATACATGAAATTAAGGTGCCCGTCATAAGAATGAACAGTAACTTTTTTCCGTGGACACGTTGATATACCCACATAACAGCGGGCTATGTTCTCGGAAGGTGAAGTGTCCGGTAAGGAGTATGACCGCTATACCAATTGATAACGATCGCAAATGGCATGACGCTATACTTTGATATACAAACTGTGAAATAAGGTATCCATTGCCAATACTGTTCAGCGGATATACTCCTGAGATACCAGGTATTGCTCTCGGAATCGCCGGACAGGTGAAGCTGTTGTCATACGTGTGCGATTCTTAAGGATGGTGATAACGTTTTGGAACGGTTTGCGACGCGATCTTCTCATTCGAACATGAAATTAAGGGTCGCGACACTAATATGAGTACTAATTTCAGTCACTGTACCCGAAGCAAGACACGCCCTGCAGCCAGTTATGTTCTCGGATAGTAAGGTAATCTGTAAAAAGAATGACTTTGTAACAACGTGTATTGTACACCATCGGTTTGACTCACTACCTTAATACTCATAGCGTGAATTAAGGTGTCTACTGCCAATACTGTTAAGCGGATTTACTGCTGGAATACCAGGTTTGTGTCCACGAAATCACAGGATAGCTGATGGTATTGACTCTGCCGTTCGACTCTCAAACAAAGTGCTAAGGCTCTTGAATGGTTTGACAATAGGTCTTCTAATTCATACATGAGATTAAGGTGCCGGTTACTAACATGTATACTAATTTGTATCTCTAATCACGAATTTATACTCTCGATGTAGCGGGTCAGGTACCCGGACGGTAAGGCCTTCGCTAAAATGTTTGCCTTCATACCATCTGGTAAAGTTCTCAAACTTTTTCGCGCTCTACTTTCATAACCAAACCGCGAATTAAAGTATCCATGATGAATAGTGTACAGCGGATTGACTCCAGGCGTATCTGGTTTGCCTATCTGAATAGCAGGATATGCGTAGCTATTCACTTAGCCGTTCGTCTCGAAAAGAAGGGGGATCACTGCCGAACGGTTTGACTGTCGATTTTTCTATTGACTCACGAGAATAAGGTGTCCGTCTGCTAAAATGTCTACAAATTTGTTTCCGTGAGCACGTAGAACAACACTCGCCAAAGCGGGTTATGATCCTGGAAGGTAAAGTAATCGGTAAAAGGGATGACTCCAAAGCAATTGGGAGTCATCTCCGACGAATTGACCTTCTGCTGCAATATTCGTAGCGTGAATTAGAGTGTCAGTTGCCAATATTGTTGAGCGGACTCACTCCTGGAATGCCAGGCTTGTCTCTCAAAATCCCGGAATAAGCAATTGACGCAGTAGTTCGATACCCAAAAAAGTAGAAACCTTCTCGAACAGTCTGACTCTCGGTCTTCTGACTCATACATGAACTTATGGTGCTAGTCACTAAAATGATTACTCATTTGTTTTTCTGAACGAGAAGTTATACCCACGATACAGCGGATTTGTTCTGGCAAGGTAATGTATATGGTATGGAGTATGACATTATATCCATTGAGAACGTACTCCAGCGGTTTTACTTTTTATTTTAATAATGATACTGTGACTATCGGCATCTATTGTCAATACTGTTCAGCGCATTTACTCCTGGAATACCTGATTTACCTCTCGGAATCACACGATAGCTGCAGCTCTTTACATAGGTGTGCGATTCTCAAAGAAGGTGGCAACGATCTCGGATGGTTTGACCCTGAATATTTCTACTGATACATGATATTACAGTGTCCGTGGTAATGTTCTGCTACGGCTTAGCGGCCGGCTTTAATACTCAATCCGCCTACTAAGGCGCCTAATCCCAATAATGTTCAGTGTATTTACTCCACGAATATGTGGTTTGCCTCTCGAAATCACAGATTTGTGGAGCTATTGACTGAGCCCTTTGAATCTCAAAGAAGGTGGGATCGTTCTCGAACGGTTTGAATCTCGGTTATTCTATTCACACATGAAAATAATGCGTCCGACTGCTAACATGTGTACCAATTTCTTTCCGGAAGCACTAAGCATTACACTCGCTGGAAGGTGTTAGGTTCCAGTATGGTAATGTATTGGGTAAAAAGCAGGAGTCTATAACAATTCGTAATGTTCTGCGAAGGATTGACCTTCTACATTCCATGAATGAATGCGTCTATTGCCAATACTGTTCAGCGGACTTACTGCAGGAATACCAGCCGTCAGTCTCGGAATCAGAAGACGGATGAAGCTGTTGACTCAGGCGTTCGACTCTCAAGGTTGGTGGTAACGTTCGCAAACGGATTGACCCTCGATAGAGTCATTACGTTTAGCAATTACATTACCTTCCTAGAACAAAACCCGATGTTGCGAGTGCCGTGATTAGTGCCCTAGGAAACAAATTACTAGACATAATAGCCGAAGCACAGCGTTTTCTCGTACATAAGTTAGAAGATCGGGGGTCAAACCGTTCGGGTACGTTGCCACCTTCTGCGAGAGGCGAAAGGCTAAGTCCATAGCTTCACGTATCTTGCGATACGGAGAATCAAACCGTGTATACCGAGTGTAAATCCGCTGAAGAGTATTGGCATTAGACACCATATTTCAAGGTATAAATATTAAAACACAGAGCCAACCCGTTCGAGAATGTTACCATTCGGAATAAAATCAAATAGTATACTGTATCCATTACATTCCGAGGCCTATCGCATTATATCGAGAGTATATCTTGGAGTTCAGAGGACGAAATTTCACTGACGGGCACCTTATCTTCATGTATGAAGGAGAAGATGCATGTGTGAAACCGTTCCAGAACGTTTCCACCTTCTTTCAAAAACGAACAGCCAAGTCAATAGCTTCACCTACTCCAAGATTCCATTAGTCAAAGGAGGTATTCCGGGAGTAAATCCGCTGAACAGATTTGCAGTAGACACTTTAGTTCACGGTGTGAATATTAAATTAAAGAGTCAACGCCGACGGATGAAATTACCAGTTCGTATGAAGTCATTATTCTTACAGCACACCTTACCTTAAGAGAACCTAACCCGCTGTAGCCTGTGTCTTACTTATTGCTCACGGATGCAAATCAGTAGGTATTACAGTAGACGCACACCTTATTTTCGTGTATGATCAGAATTATCGAGAGGCTGACCTTTCGAGAACGATCCCGCTTTCTTCGAGAGTCGAACGGCTAGGTCAGTAGCTTCACGTATTCTGTTATTACGATAGTCAAACCAGGTATTCCGGAAATCAACCGCTGTATACTATTGGCAACGAATACCTTATTCACTGTTTGAATATTAAAGTAGACCGTCAATGCATTTGAGAACGCTACAAATTGCCACAATGTCACAGGCCTTACCGGATACTTTGCTCTTCCGAGAACATATCGTGCTGCATCGAGAGTAAAACTTCGTGAACAGAGAAGCAAAGTCGTATACATTTTAGTGTTATTTTAATTGCACGTATGAATGTGATGATCGCGATTTAATTCATTCGATAACGTTACCACTATTTTGGAGAGTCGCATAGCGTAGACAATACCATCACGTATCCTTTGATTCCGAGAGTGACACCAGTCATTCCGGGAGCAAATGAGCTCTATAGATTGTCAATGGATACCTCAATTCACGGTTCGAATATTGCAGCAGCCCGTCAAGCCGTTGTAGAACATTACCTATTTGTGAAGGTTTACATTTCTATCAGAATACATTACCGAACGAAAAACTGACCCGCTCTATCGAGAGTATAACACCGTGTTGAGAGGTACGACGTAGTATAAACTTTAGTGTCGAGCACTTTAATTTCATGCGTGAATTAAAAGATCGAAGGCCAAACCACTCGAGGACGTTACTACCTTCTGTGAGAGACGAACGGCTAAGTCCATACTTCACCTTTCCCGTGATTCCGAGAGGCAACCCGGAAAACCGAGAGTAATTCCGCTGAAGTGTATTGGAAATTGACACCTTAATTCACGGTTTGAGTATTAAAGTAGAGCGTGAAACCGCTTGAGAACGTTACATATTCGTATGAAGTCAAACCTTTTACCGAAGACCTTACCCTCTCAGAACCTAACCCGCTGTATCGAGAGTATAATTTCGTGTTCAAAGAGGAAATTAGTACACATTTTAGTGACGGGCACCTTAATTTCATGTATAAGTTGGAAAATCGAGTATCAAACCGTTCGAGAACGGAACCAGCTTCTTTGAGAGTCGCACAGCTAGGACAACAGCTTCACCTATCCTGTGATTCTGAGAGACAATCCAGGTATTCCGCGACTGAGCCCGCAGTAAATTATTGGAGTTAGACACGCTATACCTCATTATCACAATTAAGGAACAGTGTCAAACCATTGTAGATCGCTACCTATTGCTATACATTCAACCTTTTTACCGAAAGCCTTACCTTGCGAGAGCCCATCCCGATGTACTTATATTATAACTTCGCGTTCACGTTAACGAGTTAGTATATATTTTAGTGACGCCGTCCTTAATTTCATGTTCGTATATGAAGATCGAGTGTCAAACCGATCAAGACCGTTACCAACTTACACGGGAGTAGAACGGCTGAGTCAATAGCTTCACCTATCCCGTGATTCCGAGAGGCAATCAGGGAAAACCGAGCGTAAGTCCGCTGTATGGTATTGGCCATTGACAGCATATTTAACGGTTCGAATATGAATATTGAGCGTCAAAGCGATTTGGAACGTTGACCATTGGTATAAAGTCAAACATTTTACCTACCGCCCTACCTTCAGAGAAGCTAACCCGCTGTTTCGAAAGTGTAACTTTGTGTTCAGAGTAAAAATTAGTATACATTTCAGAGGCGGCCACTTTAATTTCATGTATGAATTAGAATATAGATCGTCAAACCTTTCGAAATCGTTTCTACCCTCTATGTGGGCTGAACGGCTACGTCAATTGTTTCAACTATCCTGTGACTCTGAGAGTCAAATTAGGGATTCCTGGAATAAATCCGCTGAGGAATATTGGATATTGATACCTCAATTCGCGTTGTAAAAATTGAGGTAGAGATTCGATCTGATGGAGAACATTATCAATTGGTATATAGTCATTCTTAATACCGAATAACATGCCATCCGGGATCACACCCCGCTGTAGGGAGTGTCTTTCTTACTATTCACGCAAAGAGAAATCAGTAGTCACTTTGGCGGATGGGCACATTATTTTCAAATATGTGTAGCAGAATCGAAAGTCTAACCATTCGAGAACGTAACAACCTCCTTTGAGAGTGGCACAGCTACGTCAATACCTTCAACTGTCCTGCGATGCCGAGAGTCAAACCAGATATTCCGGGAGTAAATCCGCTGTACAGAATTGGCAACAGATACCTTAACTCACGTTTTGAATATTAAAGCGGGCCGTCAAGCCGTTGAAGAACATTAGCTACTCCAATAGGGTTAAACTCCTTACAGAATGCCTGACCCTCCGAAAAACTGACCTGCTGAATGGAGTGTATAACACCGCGTTCAGACGTCCGAACTGGTATACATTTACTGACAAGCACCTTAATTTCATGCATGAATTGGAAGATAGGCGGTCAAACCGTTCGAGAACGTTACCACATTCCTCTGGAGCCGTGTTGCTAAGTGAATAGCTTCACATATCCTGTGATTTCGAGAGACAGACGATGTATTCCGGGAGAAAATAAACTGAGAAGCATTGGCAATAGACACCTGAACCCATGGCATGAACATTAAAGCAGAGCGGCAAACTGTAGGAGAGTTTTACCAATTGGTAATACGACAAACTTTTACCGGCCACCTTACATCCCGCGATTCAAGCCCGGGGTATCGAGGGTACAACTACGTGATTATACAAGAAAATTTGTTTTCATTTTAGTGAAGAGTACCATAATCTCATGGATGAATATGGAAATCGCTAGTCAATCCCGTCGAGAACGTTATCACCTTCTTTGATAGTCGCACAGCTAAGTAAATACCTTCACCGATCCAGTTATGCCGACAGTTAAACCAGGTATTACGGGATTAAATGCGCTTTGCAGTACTGGCAATTGACACCTTAGATCACGGTTTGAATATTAAAGTAGTGCGTCTATCCGTTTGAGAAAGTTAGCAAATATATAGTCAAACGTTTGACTGAAGGACTTATCCTCCGAAAGCATAACCCGCTACATCGAGGCTATAACTTCGTGGTCAGAAAATGAAATTAGCATTCCTTTCAGTGACCGCCACCTGATCTTTGTGAATGAATTAGAAAATCGAAGGTCAAGCCGTTCGAGAACGATAGCACTTTTTGTGAGATACGAACGCCTATGTCAATAGTTACACCCAACCTTTCCGAGAATACAACAAGGTATTCCAGGATTATATACACTGAGCAGTATTGGCAACAGACACCTTACACCACGACATGAATATTGAGGTTGAGAGTCCAACCGTTAGAGAACATTACCAATTCGTATAGTGATTTCTTTACGCAATACCTTACCTTCTGAGAACCTATCATCCTTCCGCGACTGTGCTCCTCATTTTTGACGTTCTCAAATTAGAAGACATTTTAGTAAGCGGATACATTATTTTCATGCATATATTGGAACTTACAGGGCAAACCGTGCGAGAACGTTACCACCTTCGTTGAGGATCGATCGGCTCAGTCAACAGCCGTACCTATCCTGTGATTCCCAAAGTAGAACCAGGTATTACCGAAGTAAATCCGCTGAATAGTATTGGCATTAGACACCATAATTCACGGAATAAATTTTAATGCACAGAGTGAAACCGTAGTAGAATGTTACTTATTAGTATGCATTTAAAATTTTTACCGGACACCATGCTCTCCGAGAACCTAACCCGCCGCAGGTAGTATCTAGCTTAGTGTGCACGGAAGGATATGAGTAGATACTATAGAAGGGGGACACCTCGTTTTCGTGTTTCAGTAGCAGAATGGAAAGTGAAATCGTTCGAGAACGTATCCTCCTGCATTGAGCGTGACACAGCTACGTCAATACCTTCAACTGTCCTGTGATACCGAGAGTCAAATCAGGTATTCCGGGAGTATATCCGCAGGTCGGTATCGGCGACAGACGACGTAATTCGCGGTATGAATATTAATGCAGAGAGTCAAACCGTCGGAGAACATTACCACTTTCTATAAAGTGATTTTCCTTTTTTTTTTTTTTGCCCAACACCACACCTTTCACGACCCTAACCCGTTGTAGCGAGTGCCTTTCTTCATGATCGCGGAAACAGATTATTAATCATTTTAGCAGACGGACACATTATTTTCATGTATATGAGGGACATTGAGGTCAAACCGTGAGAGAACGTTACCCCTTTCTTTGGGAGTCGAACGTCTGTGTCAATAGCTTTAGCTATCCTGTGATACCGAGAGTCAACGACGGTAATCCGGGATTAAATAGACTGAACAGTATTGACACTATTCACCTTGCTTCCGCGTTCAACTATTAAAGTACAGTTGCACACAGTTGTGCAAAGTTACCTATTGTTGTGGAGTCAAACATTCTACCGAAGGCATTAGCTTCTGAGACGCTGACACGCTGCATCGATTGTGTTCCTTCCCTTTCACGTGATCAAATATGTAGACATTCTAGCAGACGGACACATTATTTTCATCATATATCGGAATATCGACGGCAAACCGTGCGACAACGTCACAACCTTCTTAGTGAGTCGCACATCTTAGTCAATAGCTTCACCTAACCTGAGATTCCGAGAGTCGAACCAGGTATTCCAGGAGTAAATGCGCAGAACAGTATCGGCAACAGACACCTTAATTCACGGTACGAGTATTAAGGTACAGTGTCAAGGCATTGTAGAACGTAACTTTCTGGTATCGAGTCTAACTTTTTACAGACGGCCATATCATCCGAGAAGCTAACCCGCTGTATCGGGGGTATAACTGCCTGGCCAGAGAAACAAGTTGATACACAAATGATAGATGGGCAGTTTAATATGATGTATGTATTTGTAGATCGATTGTCGATCCGACCGAGAATAATAACACCATCTTCGAGAGTCGAACGGCCATGTTAATATCTTCACATATCCTGCGACTCCCAGAGGCATACCAGGTACTCTTGGTGGAAATCCCCTGAACAGTCATGGCAATGTGTACCATAATTCGCGGTTTGAATATTAAAGAGGAACGTGAAACCGTTGTGGAATGTTTCTTATTGGTATAGAGTCAATCATTTTACAAACAGCCCTTCAATCGGAGAAGCTAACTCGCCATATAGTGAGTATAAAATCGTGATACGGGAAAGAAATTATTAATCATTTCAGAGGCGGGTACCTGCAGTTCATACATGAATTAGAACGTCGTTGGTAAATCTGATCGAGAACGTAACCACCCACTCTGAGAGTCGAACGGATACGTCAATAGATCCACCTATCCTATGATTCCGAGAAACTAGCCAAGTAATCCGACGGTAAATCCGCCGAAGAGTATTGGCAGTAGATACCTCAATTCGAGGAGTGAGTATTAAAATAGAGCGTCACACATTGTGAGAACGTTGCTATTTCCTATAAAGTCAAACGTTTTATCGAATGCCGTACCGTCCGAAAGGATAACCCGACGTATCGATAGTATAGCTATTATGATTACGGAAACACATTCTTAAGCAATTTAGTGACGTCGCCATGAATTCATGCATGAATTAGAAGATCGAGGAACAAACCGTACGAGTAGATTCTCACTTTCTGCGAGAGACGAACGGCTAAGTCAACAGCTTCACCTATCCAGTGATACCGAGAGTGAAACCAGGAATTCCGTGAGTCTATCCGCAGTACAGTATTGGCAAGAGGCACCTTAATTTGCGGTATGAATGGCAATATAGAAATTCGTACCGTTGTAGAACGTTTCTAACTGGTATGTGGTCAAACTTCTTACCGGATACATTACGCTCCGAGAAACTAACACGCGGCAGCAAGAACCAAATTAGTAGACACACTAGCAGACAGACACGCTAATTGCATCTATCTATAGGAAGATGGAGGGTCAAATCGACCGAGAATGTTACCACCTCTTTTGACAGTGGCATGGCTAAGGTAATAGTTTCACCTTTCCTGTGATTTCGAGAGAAAAAGCGAGGTATTGCGGGAGAAAATCCGCTGACCAATATTGGCAATAGACACCTCAATGTACAACTTGAATATTAAAATACACCGTGGCACCATTCGAGATCGCATCCAATTGGTACAAAAGTCAAAAGCCCTACCGAAGATCTTACCTTCCGCGAGCCGAACCCGCGACATAGAGGGTACAACTTCGTGTTCAGTGAAAGAAATTAGTGTTCATTTCAGTGATGGGCTCATTAGCTTCATGTATTAATTAGAATATCGAGGATTACGCCGCTCGAGAACGTTACCACCTTCTGGGAGAGACGAACGCCTAAGTCATTAGCTACACCCATCCAGTGATTGTGAGAGTCAAACGAGATATACCGGGAGTAAATGCACTGTACAGTATTGGCAATAGATACCTTTATTCGCGGAGTGAGTTAAAATAGAGCGTCACCCATTCTGAGAACGTTACTATTTCCTATAAAGTCAGGCATTTTACCGAATGCCTCATCGATCGAGAAGGTAATCCTCCGTACCGAGAGTGAATCTACGAGTTTATAGATGACATTAATATACATTTTAGTGACGGGGACTGTAATTTCAATATGAATGAACAGATCTATGGACAAGTCGTTCGAGAAAGTTACCACATTCTGTGATCGACGAACGGCCCAATTAATAGCATCAACTGTCCTATGATTCGGTGAGTCAAACGAGGTACACCGGGACTAAAAGCCCCCTACACTATCCGGCCATAGACACCATTGTTGAACGTATGTATACTATGGCAGACCTTCAAACCGTCAATTAACGTTACCTAATCGGATAGACTCAAACCTCTTACCGAAAGTCTATCATTCGGAGAAGTTAACGCGCAGTATCGAGAACATAATTTCGTTTCCATTCAAGGCAGTTAGTACACATTTTATTGACAAGCACCTTAATTTCATGTGTGAATTAGAAGACCGAGAGTCAAGCCGTTGGCGTACGTTACAAACTTTCTTTAGAGTCGCACAGCTAAGTCAATACCCTCACCACTTTACCCAAGACCATACACTCCGAAAGCCTTTTGCGCAGTACCCAGAGCATAACATGGTGTTCCGAGGAACAGATTAGTATTCAATTTAGTGTCTGGCACCTAAATATCACTTATGAAAAGGCAGATCGAGTGTCAAACCGTTTGAGATCGATACCACCTTATTTGCGGCCGATCGGCAAAATCAATTGCTTCTCCTATCCCGTTACAGGAGCCACCCCTGGAATTCCTGCAGTAAAGCCGCTGCAGTGTATTGGCAATAGAATCTTTAATTCACGATGCGAGTATTAAAGTGAGGAGTCAAACTGTTTCAAAACGTTACGCATTGGTATAAAGTCATATTCCTCCCCTGTTTCCCTACAATCCGAGAACATGACCCGCTGTATCGTGGGTATAACGTCGCGTTCAAAGAAACAAATTAGTGGACATTTTAGCAGACGGACGCCTTAATATCGTGTAACAACTAGATGGTTGATTGTCGAATCGTTGGAGATCGTTAACACCATCTTTTAGAGCCGAGCGTCTATGTCAGTAGCATAACCTATCCTGTGATACCGAAATTCAAACCAGATCGGCCTCAATTAAATGCACTGATCAGTATTGGCAGAAGACAACTTAATTCACTGTATGAATATTAAAGAAGTGTGTCGAACCGTTGTAGTACGTTACATACTGCTATGAACTCATCCTCTTTATCGAAGGCCTTACCGTCCGAAATGCTAACCCGCTGTATCTAGAATATAGCTTCGTGTTTAGAGAAACACATTAGTATACATTTTAGTGATGGCACCCTTAATGTCGTGTGAATTCGAAGATCGTGTGTCATACAGTGCGAGAACGTTAGCACCTACTTTGAGATTCGAACGGCTCCGTGAATCAAATCTGGTATTCCGCGTAAAACTGCCGTTCACTATGGTCTTTAGACACCCTATTTCACGGTATTAATATTAAAGTACACAATCAAATCGTTGTAGCACCTTACCTATTGGTACAGAGTCAAACTTTTCACAGACGACCTTACCATCGAGAAGCTAGCCCTCTGTACCAAGAGTATATCTTCGTGCTCAGAGAAGTAAATTAGTATTCATTATAGTGACGCGCACCATAATTTCATGTATGTATTAGAAGATCGAGTATCAAACCGTTCGAGAACGTTGTCGCCATCTATGACAGTCGAAAGGATATGAAAATAGGTTCACATTTCCTGTGATGGCGCGAGCCAAACCAGGTATTCGGAGAGTAGATCGGCTGTTAGGTATTGGCCATGTAAATCCCTCTTCCACCGTATAAATATTAAAGTATAGATACAAACCGTTGGAGAACGTTTCTTACTGTTGTAGAGTCAAACATTTCACACAAAGCCATAGCTTCGAGAAGCTAACACGCCGTATCGAGAGTATAAATTCGAGTTCGGTGAAGCCAATTAGGAGGCGTTATAGACACTGGTACATTTATTTCATGTATGAGCTATGATGATCGAGAGTCAAACTGTTCCAGAAGGTTATCATCTACTTTGAGTTTCCAATGGCTAAGTCAATAGCTTCACCTATCTTGTCATGCCGAAAGTCAAACCAGGTATTCCGCTAGTAGATCCGCTGAACTTTATTGGCAATAGGAACCTTAAATCTCAGTTTGAATATTGAAGTAGAGCGTCAGAGCTTTTGAGAGTGTTACCAATTCGTATAAAGTCAAGCTTCTTACTGGAGACCTTACACACCGAAAGCCTAGCCCGCTGTATTGAAAGTATAGCTACGCGTTCAGAGAAACATTATACATCATAAAAACATATTATACATCATAGTGACGCGCAGCTTAATGTCATGTACGACTTAGAAGATCGGGGGACAAACGGTTCGTTAACGTTAACACCTCCTTTGAGTATCTAACGGCTAAATCAATCGCTTCACCGTTGCTGTCATACCGACAGTCAGACCACGTATTCCGGGAATAAATCCTCTGACCAGTATTGCAAATAGACTCCTCAGTTCACGGTTTGATAATTATAGTGGAGTGTCAAATCTTTGTCGAACGTTACCTATTGGTATTGCGTCAAACTTTTTACCGAAGTCCTTACCCTCCGATATCATAAGCTGCTGTATCGATAGTCTGAATTCGTGTTCAGGGACAGAAATTAGCATTCATTTCAGTGACGGGCACCTTAACTTTATGCATGAATTGGAATATCGATGGTCAAACCGTTCAAGAACGTAACACACTCCATGAGAGTCGAACGGCTATGTCAATAGCATCACCTACCTAGTGGTTCGGAGAGTTAGCCCGGGAAAACCGAGAGTAAGCGCGCTGAAGATCATTAGCAATAGACACCTCAATTCACGGTTTGAATAATAAAGCAGGCCATCTTGCAGTTGTTCAATATTACATATAGGAGTATGGTTGAACTTCTGCCAGAATGCCTAACCATCCGTAAAACTAACCCGCTATATCGGAAGTATGACATCGTGTTCAGAGGTACGAACTCGTATTCATTTCACTGATGAGCACCATAAATTCATGCACGAATTAGAAGATGGAGCGGCAAACCGTTCTATAACGTTACCACCTTCTTTGAGAGACGAACGGCAAGCTCAATTGCTTCACCTTATCCTGTGATTCCAAGAGTCATATCAAGTATTCCGGGAGTAAGTCCGCTGATAACTATTGGCAACAGACATATCAATCCGCGGTGTGTATATTAAAGTAGCGAGTCAATCCCTCGGAGGATATTATCAATTGATTTAAAATCCTTCCTTTTCCGAATACCATACCTTGTTTGAACCTAACCTGCAGCATCGAGTATATATATTTCTGTTCAGAGAAACGTATTAGTACACATTTTAATGATGGGCTCCATATTTACATGTATGAATAGAAAAATCGTGAGTAAATCCATTCGAGAACGTTACCACCCTCTTTGTGTCTAGGACAGATAGTTCAACAACTTCAATCCTGTGATTCTCAGAGTCAAATTAGGAAATCCGTGTGTAAATCCCCTGGACAGAATTGGCAATACATAACTCAATTCGCGGAGTGAATATTAAAATATAGCGTAACACCGTGTGAGAACGTTACTAATTGGTATAAAGTAAAACGTTTTACCGATGGCCGTACCTTCTGCAAACCTCACGGGCTTCATTGAGAGAATAACGTCGTGTTCGGAATATCAAATTAGTAAACATTTTAGTGACGGGGACCATAACTTCATTATGAATAAGATGGTCTAGGGTCAAACCATTCGAGAACGCTGACACTTTCTGTTAGAGACGAACCGCTAAATCAATAGGTTCGTCTATTCAGTGATCCGATAGACAAATGAGGTATTCCTAGAGTCGATACGCTGAATCGTAGTGACAATTGACACCTTAATTCAAGGTTTGAAAATAATGTAAAGCGTCAAACCGTTTGAGAGCATTGCCAATTGGTATAAAGTCGAACACGTTACCGATGGCTTTAGCGTCCGAGAAGCTACCCCGACGTATCGAGAGTATAGCTACGAGCTTAGGGGAACACATTAGTATACAATTTAGTGACGGCACCTTCAATTCATGCATGATTTAGAAGTTCGAGGGTCAAATCGCTCGAGAACGTTACCAACTTCTGTGAGAGACGAACGTTTAAGTCAATAGCTCCCATATCCTGTTATTCGAAAAGTCAAACGAGGTATTCTGGGAGTATGTCCGCTGAATAATTTTGCCAATAGACTCCGTCATTCACGGTTTGAATAAAAAAGTAAAGCGCCAAACCGCTTGCGAGCGTTACCAACTGGTATAATGTCGATCGCTTGACTGAAGGCCATACGCAGCGCGAACCTCATGGGCTTCACCGAGAGTATAAGTCAGTGTTCACGGGAAAAAATTAGTATTCAATTCAGTAACCGGCACCATAGCTTCATGTCCGTATTAGATGATCGAGGGGAAAACAGCTCGAGAACGATGTTACCTTCTGTGAGAGACATACGTCTATGTCAATAGCTTCACCCACCCTTCGATGCCGAGAATCAAAGCCGGTATTCCGGAAGAGAATCCGGTGAACATTGCTGGCAATGCACATCATAGTTCACGGTTTGAATAACAAAGTAGAGAGGCAAGCAATCGGATAACATAAACAGATGCTATAAAGTCATACTTTTTATCGAGTACCTTACCTTCCGAGAACATAACCCCTTGTAGCGAATGTCTTGCTCAGTGCTCACGTAAACAAATTAGTAGACATTTTAACGGACGGAGACTGTAATTTCATGTCTGAATAGCAAAATCGATAGTCAAACCACGCAAGGGTGTTACCACTTCCTTTTTGGATTCAAACGGCTAAGTTAGTAGCTTCACGTATCCTGGGATTCCGAGAGACAAACTAGGTACTCCGGGTGTTAATTCGCTGAAAGGTATTGGCGATAGACACCTTAATTGACGGCTTATTATTATAGTAGGGATGCTAGCTACCGGAGAAGATTTCTAGGTACTATAAAGTTACACTCGTTGCCGAGTAACTTACCTTCCGTGAATCTAACTCACTGTATCGAGAGTATAACATTATGTTCAGAGAAACAAACGAGTATACATTATAGTGACGAGCCCCTTAGTTTCATGTATAAATTAGAAGATCAAGTGTCGAGCCTTCCGTGAACGCAACCACCCTCTATGGGAGTCGAAAGTCTACGTCAATAGCTTCGCACATGCTGTGATTCAGAGAGACAAGCCAGGTATGCCGTCAGTAAATCCACTGAAGAGTTTTGGTAATAGACGTCTTAATTCACGGTTTCAACATCAAAGTATTACCAACCGTTTGAGAGCGTTGCCAATTGGTGTAAAGTCAATTGCTTTACAGCAGGGCTTAGCTTCCGCAATCCTCACCGGCATCGTGGACAGTATTACTTCGTGTTTAGAGAAAGAAACTAGTATTCAATTCAGTGACGGGCACCTTGATATCACGCATGAATTAGAATATAAAGACTCAAACGTTTCGAGAACGTAACCACCATCTGTGAGAGTCAAACGGCTAAGACAACAGCTTCACATATTCTCTGGTTCCGAGAGACTAACCAGGTACTCGTGGAGTAAATCCGCTGACCAGTATTGGCAATTGGCGCCATAACTCAAGGTTTTAATGTTAAATTAGAGAGTCATGCCGTTGTAGAAATTTGCCCATTGGTATGCTGTTAAACTTTTTACCGTATACCTTACCCTCCTAGAACATAACCCGCTGCAGCAAGTGTCTTGCTTAGTGTTCACGGAAAACATTATTAGGCTCATTATCAGACGGACGCTTTAATTGCTAGCATCAATAGGAAGATAGAGGGTCAAATCGTCCGAGAACGTTACCACCTCCTTTGATAGTCGCATGGTTAATGCAATAGCTTCACATCTCCAGTGAATTCGAGAGATAAACCATGTATTCCGGGAGAAAATCCGCTGAACAGTATTGGCAATAGACAACCTTAACTCCAGGTATTGAAACTAAAATATGGCGGCAAATCGTAGGAGAACTTCACCAACTCGTATGACGACAAACTTGTTTCAGCACACCAAACTTTCCGCGAGCCAAACCAGGTGTATCGAAGATATAACTACGATTTCACAGTAGAAAATTTTTATTCATTTTAGCGACGGGCACGTCTATCTCATGAATGAATAATGAGATCGGGAGTCAATCAGGTCGAGAACGTTATCGCCCTTTTTGAGAGTCGCATAGCTAAGTCACTACCTTCACCTATGCTGTGATTCCGAGCGTAATACCAGGTATTCCGGGAGTTAATCCGCTGAATAGTATTGGCAATAGACACATGAATTCCCGGCATGAGCATTAAAATAGGAATGAAAATCGCCGGAGAACGATACGTATTGGTATGCAGTCGTACTCTTTACCGAAAGCATTACCTTCGATGCAGCTAACCTACCATATCGAGTGTATAACTTCGTCTTCAGAGAAACACATTTGTATACATTTACGAGATGGGATCCATAGTTTCAAGTATAAAATATAAAATCGAGTGTCATACCGATCCAGAACGTTGCCACGTTCTTTGAGAGACACACAGTAAATGTCGTCAGCACCACCTATCCTGTTGTTCCGCGAGTCGAATCAGGTATTCAGGAGTAAATGCGCAGAGCTGTATTGACAATAGGCACCTTAATTCATGGTTTGAATATTCAATTAGATCGTGAAACCGCTGTAGAACGTTACCAATTGCTGTGAAGTCCAACGTTCTACCGAAGACCTTGCCGCCCGATGAAATAATCCGCTATATCGATAGTACAACTTCGTGGTCAGGGAAAGAAATCGGTGTTCATTTCAGTGACGTGCACCATAACTTCATGTATGTATAAGAAGATCGAATGTTACACCGATCGACATCGTTACCAACTTCTATAGGAGTCGAACGGCTAAGACTACAACTTCACCTGTCCTGTTCTATCGAGAGTCAACCGGGGGATACCGAGAGTTAATCCGCTAACCAGTATTAGCAACACATTTAATTCACTATATCAATACTAACGTAAAGGGCCAAACAGTTGTAGATCGATACCTATTCGGATAGAGTCAAATATTTTACAGAAGGCCTTACCTTCCGAGTACCACACCCGCTGCATCGAGAGTATAATATAGGGCTCAGGGAAATAAATTATTATACTTTTCAATGAGGGGCACCATAACTTCATGTACGAATTAGGAGATCGAGGGTACAAAGCGTTGCAGAGCTTCATCAGGTTCGCTGAGAGTCGAACAGCGAAGACAATAGCTTCTGCTATCCTGTGATGCCAAAAGTTAATTCAGGTATTCGGGGAGTAAATCCGCTGACAGTATTGGCAATACACAGCATAAATGGCGGTTTGATATTAAAGTAGTTCGTCAAACCGTTCGATACCGTTACCAATTGGTATAAAGTCAAATGTTTTACCGATGGCCTTTCCTTCCACGAACTTCACCCGCTTCACGGGAGTGTAAATTGGTCTTCAGACAAAGATATTAGTATTCATTTCGGTGTCGGGAACCTTAACTTCATGTATGAATTACAAGATCGAGTGACAAACTGTTCGATATGGTTACCCCCATCTTTGCGAGTCGAACGGCTAAGTCAATATGTCCGCCTATCCTGTGACTCCGAGAGTCAAACCAGGTACCACAGAATTAAATACACTGTGCAGTTCTGGCAATAGACACCATAATACACGGTATGAATATTAAAGCAGACCGTCATACTGTTGCAGAACGTCTCCTATTGTTATATTGTCAAACTTTCTACCGAAAGCCATCCCTTCCGAGAAGCTAACCCGCCGTAACGGGAGTATATGTTCGTGCTGAGAGAAACACATTTGTATACATTTTAGTGATGGACACCATAATGTCATGTATGAATTACAAAATCAAGGGATAATCCGATCGAGAACGTTACCAATGTCTTTGAGATTCGAACAGTTATGTCAATAGCTTAACATATCCTGCGGTTCCGAGATTAAAACCAGGCACTCCGTGATTAAATCCGCTGAAATAGTATTGGCAATGGACATATTAATTCACGGTTTGAAGATTAACGTCGCACCTCAAATCTTTGTAGAACGTTACCTATTCGTGTGGCGTCAAACATTTTGCCGAAGGCCATACGTTCCGAGAAGCCCAACCCGCTTCAGCAAGTGTCTTGCTCAGTGTTCAAGGAAGAAAATTAGTATCATTTACACCAGGAATACATGGTTTGACTCTTAGAATATTCGAATAGGTCAACTTAGCCGCTTGACTTTCATAGGTTGTGGTAATGTTCTCGAAATGTTTGACCCTCGATTATGCTACTCATGCATGAAAATAAGGTTTCCGTGTGATATAATGAACACAAATTTGTTTCTCTGGATACGAAGTTTTACTCACGGTACAGCGTAATAGGTTCTCAGAGGGTAAGGTTTACGGTAAAACTTTTGACATTATGCCAGTAGGTAACGATCTACAAGGCTTGGACTCTGTAGCTCAATATTAAAACCGTGAATTAGGGCGTCCATTGCCAATAGTGTACAGCGGAATAACTCCCGGAATGCATGGTTTAACTATCGGAATAACAGGGTAGGAGAAGCTATTTACATATTAGTTCGCTTCTCACAGAAGGTTGCATCGTTCTCGCGTAGATTGACCCTCGACCTCCTAATTTATACACGAAGTTAAGATGCCCGTCACTGAAATGAACACTAATTTCCTGTTCTGAAGACGAAGTTTTACTATATATGAAGTTGGTGAGGTTCGCGGATCGTAGGACCTGGTGTAAAACGATTTACATTATACCAATTGGTAACGCCCTCAAACGGTTTGACACAATACATTGATATTCACACCGCGAATTATGGTGTCTATTGCCAATACTTGACACGGAAATTACTGCCGGAGTACCTGGTTTGATCCTCGGAATTACAGGATACGTGAAGCTATTGCCTGTGCTGTTCGACATTCAAAGAGGGAGATAACGTACTGGATAGGTTTGAAGCTGGATCCTCTTATTCATAAATGAATTCAAGGTGCCCTCCACTAAAATGTGTACACATATGTTTCTATGAACAGAATATTATATCCACGATACTGCGCCCGATGTTCTCGGAAGGTAACGTATGCGAAGAAGAATATGACGTTATACCAATTGGTAACGTTCTCAAACTGTTTGACGCTCTATTTTAATATTGAAACCGTGAACAAAGGTGTCTATTGCCAAAACTATTCTGCGGACTTACTCCCGGAATACTTGGTTTGACTATCGGAATAACAGCATTGGTGAAGTTACTGACATAGACTTTCGACTCTCGAAGAAGGTGGGATCGTTCTCGAACGGTTTGAATCTCGATTATTCTATTCACACATGAAAATAATGCGTCCGACTGCTAAAATGTGTACCAATTTCTTTCCGGGAGCACTAAGCATTACACTCGCTGGAAGGTGTTTGGTTCCAGGAAGGTATTGTATTAGGTAAAAAGAAGGATTCTATAACAATTCGTAATGTTCTCCGAAGGATTGACCTTCTACATTCCATGAATGAATGTGTCTATTGCCAATAATGTTCAGCGGACTTACTGCAGGAATACCAGCCGTTAGTCTCGGAATCACAAGACGGATGAAGCTGTTGACTCAGGCGTTCGACTCTCAAAGAAGGTGGAAACGATCTCGAACGGTTTGACAATCGGTATTTTTATTCATACATAAAACTAAGATGCGCGGCACTCAAATGCTTACTAATTTGTTTCTCTGCACACTCAGTTACACTCTCGATGAAGCGAGTGATGTTCGCTGAAGGTATAGCCGCTGGTAAAACATTTCACCTTATACAAACTGGCAAGGCTCTCAAACGGTTTGACGACCTACTTTAATATTCAATACGTGGACTAAACTGTCTATTGCTAGCACATTCCAGCGGATTTACTCCCAAATTACCCGGTTTGACTTTCGGAATCACGAGACACGTGATGCCATTGACGTAGCAGTTCGACACTCATAAAAAGTGGTGACGGTCTCGAACGGTTTGACACTCGATCATCTAATTCATACATGAAATTAGGGCGCTCGCCACTGAAATGAATACACATTTCTTTCTCTAAACACGCACTTATACTCTCGATGAATGCGCTAAGGATCGCCGATAGTATGGCTTTCGGTAAAGCGTGTGACTTTATACCAATTTGCAATGCTCTAAAACGGTTTGACGCCTTACTATATAATTCAAACTGTAAACTAAGGTATCTATTGGCAATAACGTTCAGCGGATTTACTCCAGCTATACCGGATTTGTCTCTCCGAATCACTAGACACGTGAGGCTACTGACTTAGCCGTTCGTGTCTCACAGTAGGTGGCAACGTTCTCCTGCAGTTTGACTTTCGATCTACTAATTTGTACATGAAGTTACGGTGCCCGTCACAGAAGTGAAAACGAATTTCGTTCTCTGAGCAAGAAGTTATAGTGCCGAAACGGAGGGATTGTTTCTTGGAAGGTAAGGCTATCGGTAAACTCTTTGGCTCTATACCAGTAGAAAACGCTCTAAAACGCGTTCACACTCTAATTCAATATTCAAACCGTGAGTTAAGGAGCCAATTGCCACTACCCATCAGCGATCTTACGCCCAGAGTACCTGGTTTGACACTCGTAATTACAGGATAGGTGAAGCTGTTGACTCAGCTGTTCGACTCACATACAATGTGGTAACGTTCTCGTACGTATTGACACTCGATCTTCTAATTCATTCATGAATTTAAGGTGACGGCACTAAATTGTACACTAATGTGTTTCCCCAAACACGTAGCTATACTCTCGATGAGGCGGCTTAGATCCTAGGACGGTATGGCATTCGGTATAACGTTTGACATAATACTAATTAGTAATCTTCTCACACGCCGTATTTCAATATTCACTCCGAGACTTAAGATATCTATTGCCAATACTCTTCAGCGGATTTACTCCGGGAATTTCTGATTTGACTCTCAGCGTCGCTGAAAGGATGAAGCTATTTGCTTAGGCGTTCGAGTTTCACAAAATGTGCTAACATTCTCGAATGGTTTGAACCTAAATTCTTGAATTCATACATGAAATTAAGGTGTGCGTCGCTAAAATGTTTGCTAATTTTCTTCTCGGAGCATGAAGTCATACTCTCGCTACAGCGGGTTACATTCTCTGGAAGCAAGGTATGCGGCAAATAGTTTTACGCTACGCCATTTCGTAACGATCCACGTCGGTTCGACCCTGCAGTTTAATATTTATAGCGTGAAATATGGTGTATGATGCCGAGACTGTAAGGCTGATTTACTCCCAGAATACCAAGTTTGACTCTCGGAACCACGTGACAGGTGGAGCTATTGCCTTAGCCATGCGACTGTCAAAGAGGGTGGAAACGTTCTCAAACGGATTGAATCTTTTTTTCATTATTTGATTTAATTTATTCATTAGAATGTGGAGCCTGTCTACTGGTATGTCGACTAATTTGATTCCGTGGATAATAATCAAGATACACGACACAGCGCGTTAGATTCTCGGAAGGAAAAGTATTCGGTAAATAGAATGACTTAATACGAAAAGGTAATGATCGCCGACGGTTTAACTCTCTACTATAGTATTCATACCGTGAAATATGGTGTCTATTTCCAATACTGTTCTCCGGTCATACTTCCGGAATTCCTCATTGGAAACTCGGAATTAGAGGATACATAAAGCTATCGACGTAGCGCTTCCAATTTCAAAGGGGGTGGTAACGTTCTCGAACGGTGTGACCCTGGATCTTATACTTCACACATGAAATTATGTGCCCTCGCTAAAATGTATACCAGCTTACTTTCCTGATCATAATGGTGTACTCTCGATACAGAGGGTTAGGTTCTCGGAAGATATGCCCATCGTTAAAATGTTTGACTCTGTACCAATAAGTAACATTCTACAACGGTTTGACACTCTACCGTAATATTCATACCGTGAATTGGTCTGTCTATTGACAATACTGTTCTGCATATTTACTCCTAGAATACCTTATCTGACTTTCTTAATCACTGGACAGGTGAAGCTATTAACTTAGCTGTTCGCGTCTGACAGACGGTGGTAACATTCTCCAAAGGTTTGACACTCCATCATCTAATTCATTCATGAAGTTACGGTATCTGTCAGAGAGATGAAAACTAACTTGTATCTCTTAACGCGAAGTTATAGTCTCGATGAAGGGGGGTGAGGTTGGCGGAAGGTAAGGTCTTCGGTAAAACATTTGATATTATAGCAATTGCTTTCGTTCTCAAACGGTGTAACGCTCTATTTTAATATTCAAATCGTGAAATAAGGTGTCTATTGCCAATACCCTTCAGCGGATTTACTCCAGGGACACCTGCTACGACTGTCGGAGACACAAGATATCTGAAGCCATTGACGTAGCCATTCGAATCTCATAGAAGGTAGTAATGATCTCGTACGCTTTAACCCCCTATCTTCTAATTCATACTTGAAATTAATGTGCTTGTCGCTGAAACGTATATTAATTAGTACCACTGAACACGATGTTACACTCTCCATACAGCATGTCAGATTATCTGAGATTAAGGTCTTCGGCAATTCGTTTGAATTTATAGCAATTGGTATCGATCTCAAATGGTTTGACGCTCCACTTGAATATTCACTCTGAGAAATAAGGTATCCACTGCCAACACTCTTCAGCGGATTTACTCCTGGATCTCCTGATTTGACTCTCGGCATCGCAGGATGGATGAAGCTAATTACATAGCCGTTCGCCTTTCACAAAAGGTGGTAACGTTTTCCAAGGTTTGACCCTCGATTTCTTAATTTTCACAGAGAATTAAGGTACGCGTCGCTAAAATGCTTGCTAATTTTCTTCTCCGAACATGAAGTCCTACTCTGGCTACAGCGGGTTCCATTCCCGGGAAGCAAGGTGTTCGGCAAATAGTTTTAATGCATTCTAGTTCGTATCGGTCCACAGCGGTGCGACCCTGGAGTTTGATATGTATAGCATGAAATATGGCGCATGATGCCAATACTGCACTTCAGATTTACTCCCGGAATACCTGGTTTGTTCTCGGAAACGCTGGATAGGTGAAGCTATTGACCTAGACGTTCGAATAGTTTATAATGGTCTCAAACGGTTTGACCACCGACCTAATTCCTACATGAAATTAAGTTGCAATCTCTATAGTGTATATTAATGTGACTCTCTAAACACGAAGTTAAACACTGGATACAGTTGGTTAGTTTTTCCATTCTTGCTTTACCTTTCGGGTTCACAGGATAGGTGAAGCTATTGACTTAGCCGTTCGACTCTCGCGGAAGGTGGTAACGTTGTCGAACTGTTTGACATTCGAACTTCTACATCATACATGAATTTATGGCTGCTGTCACTAAAATGTGTACTAACTTTCATCCATGAACACGACGTTATACTCTTAATACAGCGGGTTTGGTTCTCCGAAGGTCATTCCTAGCGTAAGAAGTTAAGTCAATACAAATTGGTGATGCTCCCCAACGGTTGGACACTGCTATAACATTCATACCGTGAATTAGAGTATCTATCGCCAATACCCTTCTGCGGGTTTACCATCGGATTACCTGGTTTGATTCTCGGAGTCACAGGATAGGTGGAGGTATTGACTTTTCCGTACGACTCTCATGGAAGGTGGTGAGTTTCTCGATCGGTTTCACCCTTGTTCCTCTTATTCCCAATGAAATTATGGTCGCCGTGACTAACATGTTGACTTATTTGATCCTCTGAACACGAAGTTATACTCTCGATGAAGCCGGTGTGATTCGCGCAAGCTACGAGATTCGGTAAAGCGTTTGGCTGTATAAAAATTGGTTAATTCACGAACGGTTTGACGCTCTATTTTAATATACAAAACGTGAATGATGGTATTAATTACCAAGATTGTCACCCGGATTTATTGCCGAAATTCCTGGTTTGACCCTCGGAATCGCAGGATGGGTGAAGCTATTCACATGGCCGTTCGTCTCACACCGAAGGTGGTATCGTTCTTGAACGGTTTGAACCCCCATCATCTAATTCATGCATGAAATTATTGTGCTTGTTACTAAATTGTAAACTGATTCATGCCTCTAAACGTGCTGTAATGCTATCGACACAGCGGTTTAGTTTTTCTGAGGGTAAGGCTTTCTGTAATTAGTTCGACCCTACACCAATAGGTATAGCTCTTCAACTGCTTGACGGACTGATTTAATATACAAACCGTGAATTGAGGTGTCTATTGCCAATACTCTTCAACGAGCATATTCTCGGTTTTCACGGGCTGCTTCTCCGAATCACGGGATAGGTGAAGCTATAGGCTTAGCCGTACGACTCGCAAAGATGATGGTAACGTTCTGGAAGGTTATTGCAAAACAACCCAACTGTATCGAGAGTATTACACCGTGCTCAGAGGGACGAATTGGTGAACGTTTTAGTGTCCGGCACATTAATTTCACTAAATGAATTAGAAACTCGAGCGTCAAACCGTTTGAGAATGTTACATCATTCTTTGAGATTAGAAGGGTTAAGTCAATAGCTTCATGCATCCAGTGATTCAGAGATGTCAAACCAGGTATTTCGGTTGTAAATCCGCTGAACAATATTGGTAATAGACATCTTAATTCACTGCTCGAATATTAAACTATAGCGTCAAACGGTTGATGAACATTACCTATTCTCATAGACTCAATCTTTTTACCGAGGGCCTTACCTTCCAAGCAGCCTATCCCGCTGTAGCGAGTGTCTTTCTTGATGTTCACGGAAACAAATTTGTAGATACTTTAACAGACGGACACCACATTTTCAAGTATAAATATCAAAACCGATCGTCAATCCGTCAGAAATTGTTATGAACCTGTATGAGAGTTGAACGGCTATGTCTATAGCTTCACTAATCCTGTCATACCGAAAGTCAAACGAGATATTCGGGTAGTCATTCCGCTTTTCAGCATTGGCAATGAACTCCTTAATTAATGTTATGAATATTAAAGTAGGGAGTCATAGTGTTGAAGGACACTACTAATTGGTATATAGTCCTTCTTCTTACCGAACACAAATCCTTCCTAGAACATGTCCCCTAGTAGCGAGTATCATGCCAAGTGCTTACGCAAACAAATTAGTAGACATTATTGCAGAAGCCCACCATATTTTCATATCTGAATTAGAATATCGAGTGTCAGATCGTTCGAGACCGTTCGCACCTTCTTTGGGACTGGAACGACTAACTCAATAGCTTCACTTATCCTGTGATTCCGATAGTCATATCTGGTATCCTTGGAGTCAACACGCAGTACAGTATTGGCGATAGATACCACAATTCACGGTATGAATATTAATGAACAGTGTACAACCGTTGTTGAACGATACACGATACGAAGACATCCTTTGAACTGAAGGACATACTTTCGAGGGTCTAACGGGCTGTATCGAGAGTATAACCTCGTACTCAGGGAAGCAAATTAGTATACGCCTTAGTGACAGCCACCTTGATTAGATCTGTGAGTTTGAAGATCGAAGAACAAACCGTTCGAGAACGTTACCTCCTTACTTGGGGGTCGAACGCATAAGACAATAGCTACAGCTATCATGTGATTCCGAAAGTCAAACAACGTATTCCGGGAGGAAATCCGTTGAACAGTGTTGACATCAGACACCTTATATCACGTCTTGAATATTAAAGCAGAGTGCCAAACCATTTGAGAACGTCACCAACTTGACTCGAGTCAAACTATTACCGAAAGCCTTACCTGCGGTGAATCCAAACCGCTGTGTCGAGGGTATAACATCGTGTTCAGGCAAGTAGGTTTGAACACATTTTAGTTCCGGCTCCGTAATATCATATATCAATTAGAAGATCTACTGTCAAACAGTTCGAGAATGTTACCAACCTCTTTGAGATTGGAACGGCTAAGTCAGTCGCCTCACCTATGCAATGATGCCGAGAGTCAAGCTTGTCATTCTGGGAGTAAATGCCCTATGCAGCGTTGGCAATAGACATCTGAAGTCAGGGTTTGGATATTAAAGTAGAGCGCCAATCCGTATGGGTACGCTAGAAATTGGTATAAAGTCAAACGTCTCACTGAAGACCTTACCCTACGTAGGAATAACGTGCTTCACCGTGAGTATAACATGGTGTTCATGTTAACAAATTCGTATACGTTTTACTGACGGGCACGTTAATATCATGCATGAATTAGAATATCGATAGTCAAACCGTTCGAGAACGTTACCGCCATTTTTGTGGGTCGAACGGCTGAGTCTATAGCTTCAGCTATCCAATGATTCCGTGTAGTCAAACCTGGTATTCCAGGAAAAAATTGCGCGTAGCAGTATTGGCTGTGGCCACCATAATTGAAGCTACGAATATTACGGTAGACAGTCAAACCGCCGTTCAGCATTACAGGTTGGTATAATGTCACTCATTTTACTGACTGCCTTACCTTCGGAGAACATAACCGGCTGCAGGGAATGTCTTGCTTCGTGTTCAGTGAAACAAATTAGTATTCATATTATAGACGGGACCCTTAATTTCACGTATTAATGAGAAGGACGCTAGGCAAACCGTTCCAGAAAGTTACCACCTTCCGTGAAAATCGCACATGTATGACAATAGCCTCACTTACCCTGCGAATCCGAGAGCAATACCAGGTATCTCAGAAGTACATCCGCTGAAAACTATTGGCAATGGATACCTTAATTCACAGGTTGTATATCAAAGCAGTGCGTTAAGCCGTTTGAGAACGTTACCAATTGGTACAACGTCGTACGCCTTACCGGATACTCTGCTCTTCCGGGAATACAAGCTACAGTATTGGGAGTATATTTTCGTGATCAGAGAAGCAAATTAGTATACATTTTAGTGACGTGCAGCTTAATTTCGTGCATGAATTAGACGATCGAAAGTCAAGCCGTTAGATGAAGTTGCCACCTCCTTTGAGAGTCGCACATCTTAGTCACTTGCTTCACTTACCAGGTATTCAGACCAGGTATTCCCGGAGTAAATCTGCACTACAGTATTGGCATTAGACATCTAAATTCACGATTTGAATATTAATGTATATCGCCAAAGCGTTCCAGAATGTTACCAATTTGCATAAAGTCAAACCTTTTATTGAAGGCTTTACCTTCCGCGAACATCGCCGCCTTCATCGACAGTATATGCTCGCGTTCACAGGAAGTAATTAGTATTCATTTCAGTGACGCGCACGTTAGCTTCATGTATGAATGAGAAGATCGATGGTCAATCCGATCGAGAACGTTACCACACTCTTTTAGAGTCGGAAGACTAAGGTTACAACTTCACATGTCCTGCAATTCCGAGAATCAAATCAGGAAATCTGGGAGTAGGAACGCTGAAGTTTATTTGCAACTGACACCTTAATTCACGGTATGAATAATAATGTAGAGAGTCAAACCTGCGGAGAATATTCCCAATAAGCATAAGGTCATTCCTTTTACCTAATACCATACCTTCCGAAAACGTAGCCCGCTGTAGCGAGTGTCCTGCTTAATGTGCACGGAAACAAATTAGTAGAACTGTTGGCGGAAATACACCGATTATATGTGTATAAATATCAACAGAGATGGTGAAAGCGTTAGAGGACCTTGCAACCTTCTGTGAGATACGAACGGATAAGTCAATAGCTTAGCCTATCCCGAGATTCTGTGAGCCAAACCAGGTATTGCTGGAGTCAATATGCTGTACACTATTGGTAATGGACACATTAATTCACAGTTTGAATATTGAAGTACAGAATTTAACCCTTGCTGAACGTTACCTATTGGTATAACGACAAAAGTTTCACCGAAGACTCTACCATCCGTGAACCTAACCCGCTGCGTCGAGAGTATATCTACGTGATCAGGGATACAAATTCGCATACATTTGAGTAGCAGGCACCTTAACTTCGGGTAGGAATTGGAAGATCTACTAGCTATCTGCTCGAGATCGTTACCAACTTCTATTAGAGTCAAACGGCTGAGTCAACAGTTTCACCCGTAGTTGTGATTCTAAACGTCAATCCCGGTATTCCAGAAGTGAATCCGCTGCGAAGGCTTGGCGATAGAAACATTAATTCACCGCATGAATATTAAAGTAGATAGTCAATCTGTCGGTGAACAATAAAGGTAGGTATAAAGTCATTCTTTTTACAGATTACCTGACCTTCCGACAACATAACTGGCAGCGGGGAGTGTGTTGCTTCGATTTCGATGAAGCAAATTAGTATTCATATCAGTGAAGGGATTCATAATTTCATGTATGAATGAGAGGTTCGCGAGACAAAGCGATACAGAACATCACCAACTTCGTAGAGAATCGCACTAGTATGACAATAGCTTCACCTGCCCTGCGATTCCGAGAGTAATTCCTGGAATCCCACGAGTACATCCGTTGAATATTATTGGCAATGGATACGTTAATTCACACTATGTATATCAAAGTTGAGCGTCAAGCCCTTTGAGAACGATACCAATTGATATAAAGTCATACTCCTTACCGTACACATTACCTTCCGAGAACATAGTCCGCAGTATCGAGAGATTAACTTCGCGTTCAGAAAAAGAAATTAGTACACATTTTACTGACGAGCAGATTAATTTCTGGTATGAATTAGAAGATCGGGTGTCAAACCGTTACAGAACGTTACCACATTCTTTGGGAATCATACAGCAATGTCAATAGCTTCACATATCCTGTAATTTCGAGAGTTAAACCAGGTATTCCGTCAGTCAATCTGCTGCGCAGTTTTGGCATTAGACACCTTATTTAACGGTATAAATATTAATGTCCCAAGTTAAACCGCCGTAGAACGATACGAATTGGTATAGAATGAAACTTTTTGCCGAAGGCCTTACCTTCAGAAAAGATAACACGCCGCACAGTGAGTATTACTTCGTGTTCAGAGATGCAAGTTAGTATGCATTTTAGTAACCAGCACCTTAATATCATGTGAGAAATCGATGATCCAGTGTAAACCAGTTCGAGAACGTGGCCACCTTCCATGAGATTCGAACAGCTAAAACAATAGCTTCTTTGTGAGTCGAACGGCCTAGACAGTAGTTTCTCCCATCGTGTGCTTCTGAGAGTCATACCAAGTATTCGGGGACTATATCCGCTGAAGGGTATTGGCCATACAGACCATAATTCACGGTATAAATATTGAGGTACTGAGACAATTCGCCGGAAAACATTATCAATTAAAATGAAGTAATACCTTTTCCCAATACCTCACCTGCCCAAACCTAATCCGCTGTAGCAAGTATCCAGCAAAATGTTCACGGAAATAAATGAGTAGCCATTTCAGCAGACGGACAATGCAGTTTTTCGAATGGATATCAAAATCGAGAGTCAAACATTTCCAGTGGGATAGCATCTTTTTTGAGCGGCGTACTGCTAAATCAATAGCTTCACATATCCTGTTATTCCGAGAGACTGTCAGCAGTATAGTATTTGCAATGATCACCACAATTCACAGTGCAAGTAGTACAGTACAGTGTAATACCGTTGTAGAACGTTACCCACTGGCATAAGGTCAAACTTTTTGCAGAATACCTAACCTGCCGTGAAGCTATCCCGCTGTATCGAGAGCATAACATCGATCCCAGAGAAGCAATGTGGAATGGATTTTATTGAAGGAAATATTAATATCATGTATGAAATTGGAGGTCGAGGTTCCGACCTTTCGGGAACGTTACAACTTTCCTTTATAGTCGAGCGACTAAGTCAATAGCTTCGCCTATCCTGTGATTCCAGAGCTAGAGCAATTACTCCGGGAGTGAATCCGCTGAACAGTATTGGCAATAGACGCTTTAATTCACGGTATGAATATTGAAGTATAGCGACAGACCGTCTGAGGTCATAATCATTTCGTATAATGTCAATCTTTTTACCGAATACCTTTCCTGCCGCGAAAATTAACACGATGTAAGGAGTGTCTTGCTCGTTGTTGACGGAAACAAATTAGTGGACATTTTAGCAGATGCACCCCGTATTTTTATGCATGAATAGCAAAATCGTAGGTCAAACCGTCCGAGACTGTTACCACCGTAGTTGGGAATAGAACGGCAGATTCAGCAGATTCACATACCCTGTGATTCCAAGAGACAAATTTGGTACCCGAGAGGAAAATCGCTGAAGTATATTGGCATTAGACACCTTAATTCACGGTATGAATACTAAAGCAGATCGTCATGCCCGTTATAGAACGTTAACAATTTGTATATAGTCATTCTTGCTACCGACGGCCTCGCCTTCCGAGGAGCCTACCCAGCTGTATCAAGAATACAACGTCGTGTTCAGAAGACGAAAGTAGTATACATTTAAATGACGGGCACATTAACATCAAGCATGAACTAGAAGGTCGAGGGTCATACAGTTCGATATCAATAACACCACCGTCGTGTGTCGAACTGCTATGTCAATAGCTTAATGTATCTTATAATTCCGAGAGCCAAACCAGGTATTTAGGGATTAAATGCATTGTACAGTACTGGCAATAGGCACATTAATTCACAGCATGAATATTCATGTTGATAGCCATACCGTCGGACATCATTACCAAATGGTAGAAAGTCATTCCTTTTACCCAGTACCTTGCCTTCCGGGAACCAAACCCGCTGTATCCAGAGTATATCTTCGTGTTCGGAGGAAAAATTAGTATTCATTTTAGAGACGACCACCTTAATTTCATGCATGAATGAAAAGATTGAGGGTCAAACCGCTCAGGAACGCTACCACCTTCAGTATGAGACGAACGGATAAGTCAATAGTTTCACCTATTCTGTGATCCAGAGAGTCAAACCAGGCATGCCTGGAGTAAATACACCGATCAGTATTGCCATAAGATGCCACAATTCACGGTTTGAATACTAAAGCAGGCCGTCATGCCGTCTTGAACACTACCTATAGGTGTAGGGTCAAACATCTTACAGAATGCCTTACTATCCCAAAAACTGACCAGCTGTATCGAGATTATAACATCATTTCCAGAGGAACATACTACTATACAACATAGAGAAGGACACCTTAATTTCGTGAATGAATTAAAAAATCGATGGTCAAACCGTTCATGAACGATACAATCCTCCTTGTGAGTCGATCGGCTAAGTCAATAGCTTCACATATCCTGCGATCCCAAGGTTCAAACCAGGTATTCCGGGAGTAAATCCGCTGAACATTGCTGGTAATAAATAACACCTTCATTCGCGGTCAGAATATTAACATAGTGCGCCCATCCGTTTGAGAGCACTGCCAAATGGTATAATGTCAAACACTTTACCGATGGCCTTAACATCTGAGAAGCGAACCCGCCATATCGAGAGTATAGCTACGTGTTTAGGGAAACACATTTGTATACAATTTAGTGAGGGCACGTTAAATTCATGAATGAATTAAAACATCGAGGATCAAAGCGTTCGATATCGTTACCAACTTCTGTGAGAGCCGATTGGCTAAGTCAATAGCTTCACCTATCCTGTTCTTCCGCGAGTGAAGCCTTTGCCTTCCAGGAGTAAATGCGCTGAAGAGTAGTGGCTATAGAAACCTTAACTCACGGTATGAATATTGCAGTGGAATGCGAGTCCGTCGGAGAATATTACCAATTGGTATAGAGTCATTCCTTTTACCGCATACATTATCTTCCTAGAACCTATCCCGCTGTAGCAAGTGTCATGCTTAGTGCTCACGGAAACAAATTAGTATACATTTTAGCCAAGAGGCACTTTACTCAAATGTGTGACAAGAGTAATCGCGTGTCAAACCGTTCGAGAACGAACCCATCATCTTTAAGAGTCGGACGGATAAGTCAATAACTTCACCCATCCTGCTATTCCGATAGACAAATACAACAACAAATGAGAGGGTTACCAATTGGTATAAGGTCTGACGTTTAACCTAAGGCCTTACCTTCCCCGAACCTCAGTGGCATCATCGAGAGTGTAAATTCCTGTCCACAGAAAAAAATTAGTATTCGTTTCTGTGACCGGCACGTTTACTTCATGAACAAATTAGATGATCGAGGGCCAAACCGCTCCAAATCGTTGCCAATGGTATTCAAAAAAGGCATGGCTCTATACGAATTGGTAATGATCTCCGACGGTTTGACTCTAAACATTTATATAAATGACGTGAAATGAGGAGTCATTTGCCAACACTCTTCAGCGGATTTATTCCGGTATAACCTGATTTGACTCTCGGAGTCGCAGGATATATGGAGCTATAGACCAAGCCGTTTGACACTCCAAGAGGGTGGTAGAGCTCTCGAACGGATTGATCATCGACATTCTAATTCATCCATGACGTCAATGTGCCCGACCCTGAAATGAAGACTAATTTCTTCCACTGAACACGGATTCATACTCTCGATACGGCGGGATAGCTTCGCCGAATGTAAAGCCTGAATTAATATTCAAACCGTGAATTATGGTATCTATTGAGAATACTGATCAGCGGATTTATACCACGAATACCTTGTTTGACCCTCGGAATCATAATACAGGTGAAGCTGATAACTATGGCGTTGGAATCTCAAAAAGGGTAGTAACGTTCTCAAACTGTTTGACCCTCGCTGTTCTAAATAATACATGAGATTAAGGTGCGCGTTACAAAAATGTTTACTAATTTGTTCCTGAGAAGACGATGTTATATCCTCGATACAGCTGGATATCTTCTCGGAAGGTATGGCCTTCGGCAAACAGTTTGACCTCATACCAATAAGTATCATCCAACAACGGTTTGACTCTGTACTATGGTATATATATACCGTGAAATAGGGTGTCGAATGCTAATACTGTACAGCAGATTTACTCCCGGAGTACCTGGCCTGACTCTCGAATTCCAAGCATAGGTGAAGCTATTAATTTATCCGTTCTACTCACAAAGAGGGTGACAACGTTCTCGAATGGTGTGATCCTCGATCTTCTTATCCATAATGAAATTAAGGTCCCCGTCACTAAGAGGTATACTAATTCATTCCACTGAACACGACGCTATACTCTCGATACGACGGGTGGCTTCTCGGAAGGTACGGCCGTCGGTGAAAAGTTTGACGCTATACCAACAGGTAACGTTCGACATACATTTGACACTGCACTTTTATACTTATACTTGGAAGTAGGGCGTATATCGCCAATACTGTACAGCGGATTTAGTTCCGGAATACCTGGTTTGTCTCTCGGAATCACAGTATAGGTGAGGCTACTATCTTTGCCCATCGATTCGCAAACGAGGTGGTATCGATCCCTAACGGACTGACCCTCGATCTTCTATATAGTGCATGGAATTATGATGCATGTCTCTAAAATTTACAATGATTTGTTTCCTTGTACACGAGGATATACTCTCGATACAGCGGGTTAGTATCTCGGATGGCAAGGCCTTCGCTGTAACGATTGACTTCATACCAACTGGTAAATTTCGCGTGCGGTTTCACGTTCTACTTTAATATTAAATGGCTCAATTAAGCTGTCTGGGGCCATAACTGTCCGGCGGATTTACAGCCGGCATACACGGTATAACTTTCGGAATCACATGACCTTCGGTATAATGTTTGACTCTGTAACAATAGGTAACGACCTGCGACGGATTGACTTGGTACTTTGTAATTTAAATCGCGAGCTAAGGTGTCTATGGATAATACTGCATAGCGGATCCACTCCTGGAGGTTTCGCTCTCGGAATCACAAGATATGTGAAGTATTGACTAAGGCGTTCGTCTCTCACAAAAGGTGGCATCGATCTCGAACACCTTGAATCTCGATATTCTAATTCATACATGAAATCAAGGTTCCCGACACTAAGAAGTATAATAATCTGCTTCCCTGAACACTAGGACGTTCCCTCGATACTTCGCGTTAGCTTCTCGTGAGCTAAGGCCTTCCTTAAATAGTTCTTCCACGACACGACTCTCAACATTGTTATTCATACTGTGAAATAGGGTATCAAGTGCAATACTGTGCAGCGAATTTACACCTGGAATACTTTGTTTGACTCTCAAACCGTTTGATGCTATATTTTACTTTACAAACCGTGAATGATGGTGTCTATTGTCAATACTGTTCAGCGTATATACTCCCGCAGTACCGGATTGACATTCGAAATCACAGGCACGTGCAACTATTTTCTTAGCTGTCTGAGTATCATAGAATGTGGTGACGTGCTCGTACTCTTTTACATCCATCTCCTAATTTGTACAAGAAATTCGTATGCCATCACTGTAATGTAAACGAATAGGATTCTCTAAACACGAGGTTATACTCTCGATACAATGTATTACTTCTCGGAGGGTCAGGTCTTTGGTAAAACGTTTGACGTTATACTTACTGGTAATCTTGTCATACGGTCTGGTGCTCTACATTAATTTTCAAACCGTGAATTATGGTGACCATTACCAATAGCATACAGCTTACTGGCACCCGTAATACCTGGTTTGTCGAACGGAATAGTAGGATAGGTGAATCTAGAGACTTAGCCATTTGACCCTCGAAGAAGCAGGAAACGTTCTCGATCGGTTTGACACGAGGTCTTCTTATTCATACATGAAATTGAGGTGCCCGTCTTCTAAAATATATACTAATTTCTTTCTTTGAACATGAAGTCATACCCACGAATCAGCGGGTTATGTTCTCGGAATGTAAGTGACCCGGTAAGGAGTATGACGTTATATCAATTGGTATCTTTCGCAAACGGCTTGACGCTATACTTTAATATTCATGCGGTGAATTAATGTTTCTGTCGCCAATACTGCTCAGCGGATTTACTCCTGGAATACCTGGTTTGCCTCTCGGAATCGCAGGATGGGTTAAGCTATTGACTTCGCTGTTAGACTCTCGCAGAATGTGGCATCGTTCGCGAGAGGTTTTACCCTCGACATTCTAATTCGTACATGAAGTTAAGGTACTCGTTACTGAAATGAATACTAATTTCGTTCAATGAACACGAAGTCATACTCTAGAAATAGCAGGTTAGCTTCACCGAAGGTAAGTCTATCGGTAAAGAGTTTTACTCTATAGTAATAGGGAACGTAGAACAGTCAGCAAAACACTGTCTACACTGGCCTAGGCTTCTCGAAAGGTGAGGCCGTCCGTACAAGTTTGGCTCTATACCAATAGGTAATGTCCTACACCGGGTTAACACTGTACTTTAGTATTCATAACGTAAAGTAGTATGACTAATGTCAATACTGCACAGCCGATTATCTCCCTGAATACCTGGTTTCGTTTTCGGAATCGCAGGATATGTGAAGCTATTGTCATAGCCGCTGGAATATCAAACAAGGTGGGACGTTCTGGATCGGTTTTACACTTTACCTTCGAATTCATACATGAAATTAAGATGGCCGGCACGAATATGTATGCTAATTTGATTCTCTGGACAAGAAGTTATACTCTAGATACTGCGGGTTAGGATCTAGGCAGGTAAGGCTTTCTGCGAAAAGTTTGACTCTATAGTAATGAGTAACGTTCTACAACGGTTCAACGTTGTACTTAATATTCATACAGTCAAATGAATGCCTATTTCCAATTATGCACAGCGCATTTACTCCCGGAGAACCTTATTTGACTATCCGGAATCATATGAAAGGAGGAGCTATTGAATTAGCTGCTCCATCCCCAAGGGTGGTGGGACGGTCTCAACCCGTTTGACACTCGATCTTCTAATTCATATGCGAATATAAGGTGTGCTTCTGCTGTAATGTCTACCCATTTGCTTCAGTGAGCCATAAGCATGACACTCCCTACAGCGGGATAAGTTCTATGAGGGTAATGTACTCGGTAAAATGTAGGAGTGTATAACAATAAGTAATGTTCTGCGACGATTACTCTACTACAATATTCATACCGTGAATTAAGGTATCTGTTGCCGAAACTGTTAAGCGGATTTACTCCCGGAATACCTGGTTTGACACTCGGAATCATAGGATACGTGAAAGAATTGACATAGCGGTTCGCCTCTCATAGAAGGTGGCAACGTTCTCGAACGGGTTGACACTCAATCTTCTAATTCATGCATGAAATTATGGTGCTCGTCACTAAGATGAATACTAGTTCGCACCTCTTAACACGGTATTATACTCCCGAAGCGGCGGGATAGTTTTTTGGATGGTTAGGCATTCTGACATATGACCGAGCAGCACGAAATTACACTCTCGATACAGCGGGTTAGTTTTCCGCAGGGTAAGTTCTACGGTAAAACTATTGATTTTATAGCAATAGGTAACGTTCTACATCGATTTGATGCTTATGTTTAATATTTGAACAGTGAATTAAGGTGCAACAGTTCTGGAACGGTATAACCCTCGATATTCTAATCCATACATGAAATTAAGGCGCATGACACAGAAATGATTACACATTTCTTTCTCTGAACACGATGTTACATTCTCGACGACGCGGGTATGGTTCGCACAGGGTAAGATCTTCGGTAAATCATTTGACTTTTGTACCAATTGTTAGCGTTCTCAAACGGTACGACGCCGAATTTAAATATTCAAACAGTGATCTATGGTGTCTATTGCCAATATTGTACAGCACATTTACTCTCGCTATATCAGGATTGACGGTACGAATCTCAAGGAAGGCGCTAACGCTCTCAAACGCTGTGACTCCCGATGTTGATATTTATACACAAACATATGGTGTCCATCCCCTAAAATGTCCACTGATTTATTTCCGTTAACATTAAGCAAGACACTCGCTACAGCAGGATTGAATCCCGGAAGGTATGGTATTCAAAAAAGGAATGACTATACACGAATTGGGAATGTTCTCCGACGGTTTGACTGCTTACAATAATATTAATACCGTGAAATACGCTGTCAATTGCCAGTAACTTTTAGCGGATTTACTCCGGTATTGCATGATTTGATCCTCGGAATAACAGGATAGGTGAAGCTACGGATCTAGCAGTTCGAATCTCAAAGAGGTATGAAAACTGCACGAACAGCTTGATCATCGATATTCTAGTTCACGAAGTCAATGTGCTCGTGACTAAAAGGAAGACCAATTTCATTTTCTGAACACGAAGTTATACTCTCGATACGGCGTGATAGCTTCGCCAAATGTAAGGCCATCTGTAAAGTGCTTAACTTTATACCAATTGACAATGCTGTGAAACGGTTTGGCGATCTGCATTAATATTCAAACCGTCAATTATGGTATGTATTGAGAAGATTGTTCAGCGGATTTACACCAGGAATATCAGGTATGGGTCTCGGAATCAGAGGATAGGCGAAGATATTGACTTAGCGGATCGAATCTCACGGAAGATGGTCAGGTACGCGAATGGTTTGACACTCGATCTTCTAAATCATGCATGAGGGTATGGTGCACGTCACTAAAGTGTTCATTAATTTGTTCCTGTGAATACAATGTTATATCCTCGATACACCGGGTTACGCTTTCGGAGTGTAAGATTTTCAGTAAGACGTTTGACTTTATACAGAACTCTTAACGCTTTCCAACTGTTTGACATTCTACTTTAATATTTGAACCGTGAATTACGGTGCCTATTTCCAATACTGCTCAGCGGATTAACTCCCGTAATACCTGGTCTGAATTTGGGAATCACAGTATACGCGAAGCTGTTTTCCCCAACCGTTTGACTCCCAGAGATGGTAGTAACGTTCTCGAACGGAGTGACTCTCGATTTTGAAACTAATTCATGAGAATGTGGTGTCTGTCTGCTGATATGTCGACAAATTTTATATCGTGAATAATAACGAAGACATACGACACAGCAAGTTAAGATATTCTGTATAAATTGTGACTTAATATGAATTGGTAATGAACGCGGGCGGTGTAACTCTGTACTTTAGTGTTCATACCGTGAATTAAGGTGTCTATTGCGAATACTGCCCAGCGGATTTACTGCCTGGAGACTTGGCTTGACTCTCAGTAACAGAGGATAGGTGAAGCTATAAACTTAGCAGTTCAAATCGCAAGTGAGTTCGTAACGTTCCCGAACGGTTATACTCTCGATCTTCTAAATCATGCATGATGGTATGGTGCCCGTCACTAAAGTGTTTATTAATTTGTTCCTGTGAATACGATGTTATATCCTTGATACACCGGGTTACGCTTTCGGTGTGTAAGATCTTCAGTAAGACGTTTGACTTTATACAGAACTGTTAACGCTTTCCAAATGTTTGACACTCTACTTTAATATTTGAACCGTGAATTATGGTGTCTAGTGCCAATACTGTTCTGCTGATTAACTCCCGGAATGCCTCGTTTGACTTGCGGAATCACAGGACAGGTGAAGCTATTGCACTGGCCGTTCGACTCTCAAGGACGGTGGTAACGTACGCGAAAGGTTTCACCCCCTATCTTCTAATTCGCACATGAAGTTATGGAGCCCAACTCTGAAAATGAGTACTAATTTCTTTCTCTGAACACGTCCTTATATTCTCGATGTAGGCGCTGGCTATCTTGGAAGGTAAGACCTTCGGTAGAACGTTAAACTATTATAAACATTGTTAACATCGGCAAACGGATTGAATCTCTACCGGAATACTCAAACCGTGCACTATGGTGTCCATTGCCAAATCTCCTCAGCGGAGTTATTCCAAGAACACCTGGCTTGACTCTCTGAATCACAGGATAGGTGAACCAATAGACACAGCCATTCACAGGGAGGGAGGTAACGTTCGCGAATGGTTTGACCATCGGTATTCTAATTCATACATGCATTTAAGGTGCTGTCACTAAATTATATACTAATGTATTTCTCTAAAGACGACGCTATACTGTCGATACGGCAGGTTAGGCATTCTGAGAGTATGGACTTCAGTAAAACGTTTGCCTTTATACTAATTGGTAACGCTCTCAATCGGTTTGGGGCGCTAATTTCATATTCAAACCGTAGAATAAGTTGTCTATTGCCAATACTGCTCAGCGGATGTACTCCCAGATTACCTTGTTTGACTCGCGGAATCACAGGAGAGGTGAAGCTATTCAACTTAGCTTTGACACCCAAAAAAGAGGTGGTAACGTTTTCGAACGGTTTGACTCTCGGTCATGCTATTCATTCATGAAAATAAGGTGTCCGTCTGCCACGATGTCTTCTAATTTGCTTCTGTGAACACAAGGCGAGACTCATTGTATAGCAGATTAGGAACTACGCAGGTTACGTATTCGGCAAAAAGAATGACTTTATAACTATTGGTATTGATCTCCGATGATTTGGCTCCGTACTTTAACAATTATGCAGTGTATTAACATGTCAATTGCCAGTATCATTCAGGGGAACTGCAGTAGGGATACCTCGTTTGGCGCAAGGAATCGCTAGGTAGGTGAAGCTACTGACTAGGCCGCTCGACGCTTAAGGAAATTGATTACGTGATCGAAAGTATTCACACTTGTTCCTTTAATTTATACATGACGTTAGGGTGCTCGTTACCGAAATGAAGACCAATTTCTTTACCTGAACACGAAGGTATACCCTCGAAACTATGAGTATGCTTCTCCGAAGATAAAGCCATCCGTATAGTATTTGACTCTATGCCAATTTGCATTGCTCTAAAACGGTATGACGCTCTACAGTAGCATTCAAACAACGAATTAAGGTATCTATTAAGAAAACACTTCAGCGGACCTTCTACCGGAATACCTCAGCTGACCCTCCGAGGAACAGGATAGGTGAAGCTATTGACATAGCCGATCGATACTCAAAGATGGTGATATCGTGCTCGAGCGGTGTGACACTCGATCTTCTATTTCACACTTGAAATTAAGCTGCCCGTCACTCAAATGTGTAATAACTTGTTTCTCGTATCACGAAGTTACACTCTCGATACTGTGGGAAGATCTCTCGGAACGTAACGTATTCTGTAGAAAGAATGACCTTGGAACAATTGGTAATATTCTCCGCCGAATTGACACCCCACTTTAATGTCGATGCCGAGAATTTTGGTGTCTATTGCCAATGCTATACAGCGGATTTACTCTCGGGTACCTTATTTGTCACTCGGAATCTCAGGATAGGTGAAGCTATTGACTTAGGCGTTCGCCTCTCACAGATGGTGGAAACGTTCTCGAACGGTCTGTCTCCCGATTATATTATACAGACATGAAAAAAATCTGTCCGCCTGCTAAACTGTCTACTAATTTGTCTCCGCGGGCACTAAGCATGATACCCGCTACTGCGGATTAGGCTCTAGGAAGGTAAGGTAATCGGTATGAAGTACGAATTTATACCAATCGGTTACGTTCTCCAACGTTTTGACGGTCTACTCTAACATGCAAACCGGGAATTAAGGTGACTATTACCAATACTGTTCAGTGGATTTACTCGAGGAATACTTGGTCTGACGATCAGAAGGACAGTACGTGAAGCTATTGAATTTGCCGTTCGAATCACAAAGGGGGGTGGGGGATGTCCCGAACTGTTTGCCCACGGTCTTCTAATACATACATGAAATGATGGTGGCCGTCAGAAAAATGTTACTAATGTGTTTCTCTGAACACGACGATATACTCTCGATGCGGCGGGTTAGATTCACCGATGGCAACGCTTTCTGCAAAATTTGTGAATCTACACCAATGAGTAATTGTCCACAACGGCTTGACGGTCCGCCTTAATATTCATTCCGTGAATTAAGGTGTCTATTGACAATACTCTTCAGCGGATTTACACCCAGATTACCCGGTTTGACTTTCGGAATCACGGGGTGTTGCTATTGACGTAACCACTTGACACTCATAAAGGTGGTAAGGGTCTCGAAATGTTTGACCCTCGATCTTCAATTTCATACATGAAATTAAGGTGCCCATCATTGAAACGAAGAGTATCCTCTTTCTCTGAACACGAAGTAATTCCCTCGAAACGGCGAGTCGGCTTCTCCGAAGTTAAGGAAATCGGTAATGTGTATGATTATATACCAATTGATATTGTTCTATAACGGATTGACCCTCTACCTTAATATTCTAAACGTGAATTAAGGAGACTATTGCCAATACTGCTCAGCTGATTAACTTCCGCGACACCTGGCATAAATCTCGGAATCTCCGGATAGGTGAGGCTATGCACTTAGCTGTTCGTCTTGGGCAGAAGGTGGTAACGTTCTCGATGGCCTTGATTTCCGATATCCTAAATTATGAATGAAATTAAGGCGGTCGTCACTAGAATGTATACTAATATGCTTCTCTGACCTCGCAGTTATACTCTCAATACAGCGAGTTAGCTTCTCGAAAGGTAAGTCATTTGGTAAAACGTTTGACTTTATAGCAATTAGTAAGGTTCCCATACGGTGTGACGATCTATTTTAATATTTACTCCGCGAATTAAGGTATCTCTTGGCAATACTGTTCAGCGGATTTACTCCAGTAATACCTAGACTGACTCTCCGAATCACTGGCTATGTGAAGCTATTGACTTATCCGTTGGACTCGCAAAGAGCGAGGCAACGGTCTCAAACGGTTTGACACTCAGCCATCTACCTCATTGATGAAGTTATGGTGCCTGTATTTAAAATGTATTGTAATTTGTTCCAATTAACCCGACGTTATACTCACGATACAGTGGGTTAGCTTTTGGGAAGGTAAGGACGCCCGTAAAATGTATGACATTATACCAATCGGTAACTATCTACAAAGGGTTGACTCTGTACTCTAATATATGTACCGTGAAATAGGGTGTCTAATGCCTATACTGAGGAGCTGATATCTCCCGGAATACCGGGTTTGTCTGTCGACACCACAGGGTGGATAATGCTACTGACTCAGCTGTTGTATTCTCGTAGAATGAGGTAACGTTCTCGAACGGTTGGACTATCGGTTTTGCTATTCATGCATGAAAATACGGTGTCCGGTTGCTGAAATGTCCACTAATTTGTTTCCGTCAACAGCGAGCAAGACACCTCATATGGCGGGCTAATGTTCTCGGCAGGTAAGGGATTCAGTAACACGAATGACTTTATATAACTGGTTATGTCCTCCGAGGGTTCGTCGCTCCACTCTAATATTCATACCGTGAATTATGGTTTCCATTGCCAATACTTTTCAGCTAATTCCCACCCGGACAACCTGGTTTGGCTCACAGAATCAAAGGATAGATGAAGCTATTGGCTTAGCCGTTCATGTCTCACAGAAGGCGGCAACGTTCTCATGCGGCTTGATCCTTGACATTCTAAATCATACATGAAATTAATGTGCGCGACACTAGAATGTATCATAGTTTGTTCCTCTGACAGCGAAGTTATACTTTCGATGGAGCGGGTGAGTTTCTCGGAGAGTTAGGCCATCGGTGAAATGCTTGACTCTATACCAATTGGTATCGTTCTAGAACGAGTGGACTCTGTATATTAGTATGCGGACCGTAAAGAGAGGTTTCTATTTCCAATACAGTTCAGCGGATTTACTCCAGGTATACGTGCTTTGACAGTCGGAATCACAGGATATGTGAAGTTGACGAACTTATCCTTTGGCACTCAAATGTGGTGGCAACGTTCACGAACGGTTAGACACTCCATCTTCTAATTCATCCATGCATCTAAGGTGCCGTCACTAAATTGTATACTAATCTGTTTCCCGAAAAACGTAGCTATAATCTCGATGCGGCGGATAATCTTCTCGACGGTAAGGCATTTGACTTTGTAGCCATCAGTAACGTTTTCTCTCGGTGTGACGCTCTATTTTAACATTCGCTCCGAGAATTAGGGTACATAATGCCAACACTCTTTAGCGGACTGACCTTCGCATTTCCTGGTTTGACTCTCGCGGTCACAGGATAGGTGGAGCTGTTTACTTAGCCGATCGTCTGTCACACAAGGCAGTATCATTCAGGAACGGTTTGACGCTCCATATCCAATTTATACATGAACGTAAGTTGCCCGTCACTGAAATGCAGACTAATTTCTTCCTCTGAACATGAAGTTATACACTCGATGGTGCGGGTTATATTCCTGGAAGGTAATGTCTTTACTAAAGCTTTTGACAATATTCAAGTAGGTACCGTGCTACAAGGGATGGACTGTGTACCTTGATATTCATGCCGTCAATGAATGTGTCCATTGCGAATAGTTTACAGTTTGCTGACTCCAGGAGTGCCTGGTTTGCCCTTCGCAATCACGGTACAGGTGAAACTACTGACTTATCCGTTCGAATCGCAAAGAAGGCTGTAACGGTCTCTAACGGCCTTCAATCGATCTTCGAATTCATTCACGAAATGAGGGTGCCCGTAGCCAAAATTTATAGTAATATATTCCACTGAACACGAAGTTATACTCTCGATACGGTGGGCTAGCTTCGCGGAAGGTACGGCGTTCGATGAAAAATTTAACTCAATACCAATAGGTAACGCTGTACAACTGTGTGACTCCCTACTTTGAAACCTATACGAGGAAGTAGGGATTCTGATGCCGATACTGTACAGTGGATTTACTCCCGGAATACGTTGTTTGACTTTCGGAATCACAGGATAGGTGAAGCTATTAAGATAGCCGTTCGCCTCTCACAGTATGTGGCAATGTTCTCCAACGGGTTGACAATCGATATTCTAATTCATACATGAATTTAAGGTGACGTCACTAAGTTGTATACTAATGTGTTTCCCCAAACGCGTAGCGATACTCTCGAATCGGCGAGTTAGATTTCGAACGGTAAGGAAATCGGTAAAACGATTGACTTTATAGCAATTAGTAACGCTCTCACGGAGTGACGCATGATATTAATACTCATTCCGCGAATTAAGGTATCTACTGGCAATACTGTTCAGCAGATTTTGTCCAAGAATACCTGGTTTGACTTTCTTAATCGCAGGAAGGGTATGCTATTGACTTAGCCGATCGCCTTTCATAGAAGGTGGCAACGTTCTTGAGAGGTTTGGTACTTAATCATCTAATTCATACGTGAAATTATGGTGCGCGACACTAAAATGTACACTAATTTGTTGCTCTGAATACAGAGTTATACCGACGATACTGCCGGATATGTGCTCGGAAGGAAAGCTATCCGGTAAGCAGTACGGCGTTATGTCAATTGGTAACCATCTCAAACGGATTGATGCTCTGCTTTAATATTCACGAAGTGAATAATGCTGTCTATTGCTAATACTGTTCAGAACATTTACACCTGGAATACCACTCTTGAGACTCGGAATCACAACAATATATGATGCTATTGCCTCAGCTGTACGACTCTAAAAGATGGTGGTAACGGTTTGACGTTCGATTTTGCTATTTATACATGACAATGTGGTGCCCGTGTGATAACATATCTACTAATTTGATTCCGTGAGCAGTAAGCAAGACACTCGCTACAGAAGTTACGCTCTCGGAAGGTAAGGTATTAGGTAAAAAAAAAAAAAAAATGACTTTATACAAGTTGGTAATATTCTACGACGATTTGACTCTCTACAATAATACTCATGCTGTGAGATAGGGTGTCTCTTGCCAATACTACACAGGGAATTTACACCCGTAATACCTGGTTTGACTCTCGGAACCACAGGGTAGGTGAATATAATGATTAAGCGCTGCGAATCTCTTAATGGGAGTGGTAACGTTCTGGAACAGTATGCCTCTCGACCTTCTAATCAACAAATGGAATTAAGGTGCCCGTCACTAAAATGTAAACTAATGTTTTCCTCCGAGCACAAAGTTATACTCTCGATGCGCAGGGTTTGTTTCATGGTAGGTAAAGCTGCCTGTAAATTGTTTGACTCTATACCAATAGGTAATGATCTACAACGTCTTGACGGCCTGCTTCAATATTCAAACCGTGAATTGAGGTGTCTATTTCCAATACTGTACAGCGCATTTATTCGCGGAATACTTTGTCTGACTCTTAAAATTGCCGGATACGTGAAACTATTGACTTACGCGTTCGTCTCTCACAGAAGGTGGTAACGTTCCCGAACGGTTTGACCATCCATTTTAAAATTCATACTTGTGATTCAGGAGCACGTCTCCAACATGTATACTAATTTGTTTCTCTAAGCACGAAGTAATACTCTCGATACAGGCGATTAGCTTCTCGGATGTTAAGATCATCTGTAAAACGTATTACTTTATACCAATTGTTAACGTTCTCAATCGTTTTGCCGCTCTACTTGGAAATACAAACTGAGAATTTATGTGTCCATTGCCAATACTATTCAGCCTATTTGCTCCTGATATATCTGGTTTGACTTTCGGAATCACAGGATATGAAAAGCTATTGACGCAGCCGTTCGTCCCTCATAGAAGGTGGTAACGTTCTGGAACTGTTTGACACTCGATATTCTAATTCGTACATGAAAATAAAGTTATCGGCACTGAAATGAATACAAACTTCTTTCTCTGAAAACGACGTTATATTCTCCATGACGCGGATGATGATCGCGCAAGGTTGTACTTTCGGTAAATGTTTGACTTTATAGCAATTGGTAACGATCTCAAATAGTGCGTCGCGCTATCTTAATATTCAAACCGTGATTGAAGCTGTCTATTGCAAATACTGTTCAGCGGATTTACTCCCGTATTACCTGATATGACTTTCGGAGTCATAGGATACGTGAAGCTACTGACCTAGCCGTTCGACCCCCAAGGAGGGTGGTAACGTTCACGAATGGTTTGCCTCTCGATCTTCTAATTCCTACATGAAATTAAGGTGCCCGTCACTAAAATGAACACTAACTTCTTTCTCTAAACACGAAGTTATATTCTCGATGAGGCAGGTGATATTCGCGGTGGAAGTACCTTCCGTAAAACGTTTGTCTTTATTTCAATTGGTAACCTTATCAAACGGTGTAACACTTTATTTTAATATTCAAGGCGTGAATTATGTTGTCTAGTGCCAGTACTGCACAGTTGCGTTTAATCCCGTAATACCTGGTTTGCCTCTTGTATTCATACGATAGACTAAGCTATTGACTTCGCTTGTCGAGGCTCAAAGAAGGTGGTATCGTTTTCGAACGGTTATACCCTCAACCATCTAATTCATACAAGAAGCTAAGGTGCCCCCCCCCCCCACTGAAATGATTACTAATTTCTTTCTATGAACTCGAACTTATACTCTCGATGAAGCTTGTGCGTGTCGCGGAAGGTAAGGCCTTCGATAAAACGTTTGACTTTATACAAATTGGTATCGCACTCAAACAATTTGACGCTCTAATTTAATATTCAAACCGTGAATGGAGGGTCTATTGTCAATTCTGTAAAGCGCATTTACTCCCGGAATACCTGATCGGATCAGACGAGTCATATGATGGGAGAACCTAATGAATTAGCCGTTGCAATCACAAAGAAGGCTGGAACGGTCTCGAACGGTTTGCCACTCGATCTTCTAATTCATATATGAAAATAAGGTGTGCTTCCGCTGCAATGTCTACACCTTTGTTTCCGTGAGCAGTAAGCATGACGCTCGCTGCAGCGGGATATGTTCTATCTAGGTAATATATTCGTTTAAAGGAAGGACATAGTAGCAATTAGTAATGTTCTCCAACTGTTTGACTCCATACTATAATATTCATACCGTGAATTATGGTGTCCATTGCCAACGCAGTTCAGCGGATTTTCTCCCGCATTACCTGATATGGCTCTCCGAATTACTGGACAGGTGAAGCGATTGACTTAGCCGTCCGTCTCTCACAGAAGGTTGAAACGCTCTCGACCGGTTTGACACGCGGTCGTCTAATTCATACATGAAAATAAGGTGCTCGTCTGAAAATGTATACTAGTTCGTAAGCCTGAAAAAGCTGTTATACTCCCGATACAGCGAGTCAGTTTTTCGGAGCGAAGGCATACTGAAAGTAGTTTGGCCCTACACATATAGGAAATGTTCTACTCCTGCTTGAGGGTCTGCTTTAACACACAAGCCGTGTATGAGTGGCACCATTAGCAACACCGTTCAGCGGAATTACTCCTGGAAAACCTGGTTTGACTCTCGGAATGGCAGGATGGGTGAAGATATTGGCTTAGCCGTTCATCTCTCACAGATGGTGGCATCGATCTCGAACGGTTAGAATCTCGATAACCTAATTCATTCAAGAACTCAAGGTGCCGATACTAAATTGAATACTAGCTCGTACCTCTCACCGCGGTGTTATTCTTTGGATATATCGGATCAGTATTTCCGAGCATATGGCATTCTGTAAGACATTTAATCCCACACGAATAGTTAATGTCCTACAATGGCTTGACGCTCTACTTTAATATTCAATCCGTGAATTGAGGTGTTTGTTGCCAGTACTCTTCAGCGTATATACTCCCGGAATATCCGGCTTGCCTATCGTAATCACAGAATAGGTGGTGCATTCATTTAGCTGTTCTTCTCTCACAGATGGTGGTTACGTTCTCGATATGCATGACCCTCCATCTTCTAATTCGTACATGAAGTTAAGGTGCCCGTCACTGAAATGGAGACTAACTTCTTTCTCTGAACACGAAGTTATACTCTCGATACAGTAGGATAGTTTTTCGGGGGATGAAGTCTTCGGTGCACCGTTTCAATTTATACGAACTGGTGACGTTCTCATACGGCTTGACACTCTCCTTTAATTCTAAAGCCGTGAATAAAGGTGTTCATTGCCAATTGAGTACAACAGATTAACTCACGCAGTATCTGTTTGTCCTCACAGAATGACAGGATGGGTGATGGTATTGACTTAGCCCTTCGATTCCTAAAGAAGGTTGTCATGTTCTCTATCGGTTTGATATGCGATCATCGAATACAAACCTGAAATTAAGGTGGGCGTCAATAAAATGCAAACAAATTTGTTACTCTGGACTCGAAGTAATAATCTCGATACAACGGGATTGGTTCACCGAACATGAAGGATTGGGTAAAAGGTTTATTCCAGTTGGTAATGTTGTCCGCCTGTTTGGCTCTCAAACTGAATATTCATGCAGTGAAATAAGGAGTCTATTGCCAGTTCTGTTCAGTGGATTTACTCCTGGAATACTTGGTTTGACTCGTAGAATAACGGGGTAAGTGAAACTAGTGACTCAGCTGTGCTCCGCTAAAAGATGGTGGTAACGTTCTCCATCGGTTTGACTCTCGACCTTCTTATTCATACATGCAAGTATGGTGGCCATCTCTAAGATTTATAGTAATATTTTCCACCGAGAACGATGTTATACTCACGATACAGCAGGTTAGATTCACCGCATGTAAGGCTTTCGGTAAATGGTTTGACTCGATACAAATTGGTAATATTCTTATACACGGTGGCGATCTATTTTAATATTCAACCCGTGGAATAACGTGTCCCTTTTCAATACTCTACAGCGATTTGACTCCTGGAATACTTGATTAGACTATCGGGATCACATGATAGGTGCAGCTATAGGCTTAGCCGTTCGACTCCCAAGAAGGGTGGTAACGTTCTCGAACGATGTGACTCTCGATTTTGCTATTCATACATGGAACTAAGGATTGCGTCTGCTAAAGTGTCTACTAACTTGTTCCCATAATCATTATGCTAGACATTCGCTACAGAGAGTTAGGTTCTCGGAAGGATAGGCCTTAGGTAAAAAGTTTGACTCTAGACGAATATGTAACGTTCAACAATGATTTGACGTTTATCTTTAACATGCAAACCGTGAATTAATGTGCTGGTTGGCAATACTGTTCAGCGGATTTTCGACGGCAGTACCAGGTTTGACTCCCCGAATTACTGGATAGGTGGAGCTCTTGACTAAGCCATTCGTCTCGCACAGAAGGTTGTATCGTTCCTGAAAGGTTTGACACTCAATTTCTAACTGATGCATGGAATTAAGGTTCTCGGCACGAAAATTTATAATATTTCGTACCACAGTGCACGGTGTTATACTCCCGATACGGCTATATAGATTCTGGAGGGCAAGACATTCTGCAAGGAGATTATACCAACTCGAATAGGAAATGTTCTACAAAGGTTTGACGGCCTGCTTTAATATTCAATGCGCGAATTATGGTATCTATTGCCATTACTGTACAGCGCATATACTCCCGGATTATCTCGTTTGACATTCTAAAACACCGGATGTATGAAGCCATTGATATAACCGTTTGAATCTCAAAAAAGGTGGTAACTTACTCGAAATATTTGACGCCAAATCTTCTTACTTATAATGAAATTAAAGTCCACGTCACTAAAATGTTTACTAATTTGATCCTCTGAACACGAAGTTATACTCTCGATATAGCCGGTTAGTTGTTCAGAGGATAAGGTCTTCGGTGAAACGTTCAACTTTATAGCAATTGGTAACGATCTGCACCGGTTTGAGTGTCTGCTTTAATATTCAATCCATGAATTAATGTGCCACTTGCCAACACTGTTCGGCTCATTTACTCCAGGAATGCGTGGTTTGACTCTAGGAATCACAGGATCGGTGGAGCTATTGACTTATCCGTTCGGCTCTCAAAGAATGTGGTATCGCTCTCGATCGGTTTGTCACTTGACCATCGAATTCATTCATGAAATTAAGGTGTCCGCCTCTAATATGTTTACTAACATGTTCCTGTGATCAGGGTGTGATACCCTCGATATAGCGGGTTGGGCTTTCGGATTGTAACGCCTTCAGTAAAACGTTTGACTGTATACCAATGGTAACGCTCTCTAGCGGTTTGACGATCTTCTGTTGTATTCAAACCGAGAATTAAGTTGTTTAATGCCAACACTGTTCAGCAGACTAACTCCCGGAATCCCTGGTTTGACTCTCGGAATCACATGGTAGGTGAAGCTATCGATACAGCTATTCGATTGTCAAGGACGGTGGCAACGTCTTCGACCGGTCTGACCGTCGATTCTGTAACTCATACGTCAAGTTAAGGTGCCCGTCACTGAAATGAATACTATTTTCGATCCCTGAACACGAACATGATCTCTCGACGAAGCCTGTGAGGTTCTCGGAATTTATAGCCAACGGTAAACATCTGTCTTTATACAAATCGGTAACGATCTCAAACGGTTTGACGCTCTACATTAATATTCAAACGGCGAATTATGGTGTCAATTGCCTATATATTTCAGCGGATCTATTCCCGTAATGACTTGCTTGACTCTCGGAAACACAGGTTAGGTGAAGCTAGTGCCACAGCTGTGCGACATTCAATGAATGATGTAACGATTTCGAACGTTGTAACTATCGATATTCTAATTCATACATGTATTTCCGGTGCTTGTCACTAAAGGGTATATAAATTTACTTCTCTGAGCACGATGTTATACCCTCGATAAAGCCGGTGAGGATCGCGGAAGTTTATGTCTTTGGTATACGTTTGACTTTATACAAATTGGTACCGTTCTAAAACGGTTTCATGCTCTACCTTTATACTCAAATCGTGAATAAAGGTGTCAATTGCCAATACTGTTTAGCTGATCTACTCCCGGATTACCTGGTTGGGCTCTTGGAATCGCAGGTTAGGTGAAGCTATTGACGTAGCGGTTCGCCTCTCACAGGCGGTGGTAACGTTCTCGAACAGTTTGAACCTCGATCTTCCTATTCATATTGAGTTTCAGGTCCCCGCAATTAAAATGTTTCTAATGCGCTTCCCTGAACACGTAGATATACTCTCGATACAGCGGGTTAACTTCTCGGACGGTAACCCATTCGGTAAAACGATAGACTTTATAGAAATTAGTAACGTCCTCAATCAGATTGACTCCATTTTAATATTCAAACTGTGAATTCATGTAACAAATGTCAATACAGTTCAGTGGATTTACTCCCGGAGTACCTGGTTTAACTATCAAAATCATGGGAGAGGTGAAGCTTTTAGCATGGCCGTTCGATTCCCAAAGAAAGTGGTAACGTTTTCTAACGGGTTGACACTCGATATTCGAATTAATTCATGAAATTAAGGTGCCCGTCACTTAAATGTATAGTAATTTGGTCCACTGAACACGATGTCATTCTCTCGATACAGAGTGTTAAATTAACCGCAGGTAAGGCTTGCAGTAAAAGTTTGACTAGGTACCAAATGGTGACGATCTCAAATGGCTTGGCTCTTGGCTTTAATATTCAGGCCGTAACATACGGTGATTAATTCCAATACTGTATAGCGGAAATTCTCCCGGAATACCGTGTGCGGACATTCGGTATCTGTCAAGAAAGGTGGTAACATTATCGAACGGTTACACTCTCGATCTATTTATTCGTACATAAAATTAATGTGTCCCTTCCGCTACAATGCCCACTTATTTGTTTTGGTGATCATTAAGTTATTCCCTCGCTACAGGGGGTTACATTCACAGATGGCAAGGTATTTATACATTAATATCCATACCCTGAAATTAGTTGTCTACTGACAATACTGTTTAGTGGCTTCACTCGCGGAATACCTGGTCTGATTCTGGAAAATACAAGATAGGTGAAGCTACTGACTTAGACGTATGAATCACGAAGATGTTTGTAACAATCCCGGTCGGTTTAACTCTCGGTTTTTCTGTACCTACATGAAAATAAAGTGTCTACAAAATAAAATGTCTATTAATTTGTTCCTGTGAATACTAAGCATGGCACTACTTACAGCGGGTTGAGCATCCCGGAAGGTAAGGCCTTCTCTAAAAAGTTTGACTATATAGCAACTGGTATCGTTCTGAAACGGCTTAACGCTCTGTTTCAATATTCAGACCATGAATTACGGTGCCTATTTCCAATACTGCTAAGCGGATTAACTCCCGTAATTCCTGGTTTGGATTTGGGAATCACAGTATACGCGAAGCTGTTGTCCCAAACCGTTTGACTCCCAAAGATGGTAGTAACGTTCTCGAACGGAGTGACTCTCGATTTTGAAACTAACTCTTAAGAATGTGGTGTCTGTCTGCTGATATGTCGACAAATTTTATATCATGAATAATAACGAAGACATACGACGCAGCGAGTTAAGATATTCTGTATAAAGTGTGACTTAATACGAATTGGTAATGAACGCGGGCGGTGTGACTCTGTACTTTAGTATTCATACCGTGAATTAAGGTGTCCATTGCGAATACTGTCCAGCGGATTTACTGCCTGGAGACTTCGCTTGACTCTCAGTAACAGAGGATAGGTGAAGCTTTAGACTTAGCAGTTCAAATAGCAAGTAAGTTCGTATCGTTCCCGATCGGTTTTACTCTCGATCTTCTAATTCATACATGTAAAAAGTGTGTTCGCCACTAAAACGTATACCATTATACTTCTCTGAAGTCGAAGTTATATCCTCGATACAGCGGGTTAGTATCATTATGGAACGGTTTGACCATCAATTATATAGTTCATACATGAAACTACGGATACAATCACAAGAATGTATACTAATGTATTTCTCTGAACACGAAGTTAGTCTGTCGATACGGCGAGATAGCTGCACCGAATGTATGGCTGTCGGTAAAGAGTTTGACTCTATACCTAAAGGTAAAACTCTACAACGGTTTGATGCTCTACTCTAATATTCCAACAGTGAATTAAGGTATTTACTGCCAGCCCTGTCCAGCGGACTTACTCCCGGATTACCTGGTTTACCCCTTGGTGGAACAGGATAGGCGAAGCTATTGAATTAGCCATTCGAGTTTCAAAGAGGGTGGTAACGTTCCACAACTGTTTCACACACGCTCCACTAATTCATACTGGAAATTAAGGTGCCCGTCACTAAAATGTACATTAATTTGCTTCCCTGACCACTAGTTTGTACTCTCGATGCTACGGCTTTGGTCCTTGGAACGAAAGGCATCCGTAAAATGATTGACTGTATACCAATTGGCATTGATCTCCGACCGTATGACATTCTACCTTAATATTCATACCGTGAATTTAGGTGTTTCTTGCCAATACTGTTCAGCGCATTTAGTGCTGCAATACCAAGTTTGGCGTTCGGAATCACAGGATAGGTGAAGCTTGTGGCATAGCCGTACGAATCGCGGAATAGGTGGTAACTTTCTCGAACTGTTTGAGCCTCGCTATACTAATGCATACTTGAAGTTAAGGGGAACGTCTCTAATATCTATACTAATTTATTTCTCCGATCACGAAGTTATACTCTTGATATAGCGGGTTTGGTTCTCGGAACGTAAAGCCTCCGGTAAAATGTTTGACACAATGACAATAGGTAACGTCCTATAATGGGTTCGCGATGTACTTTAATATTTAGACCGTGGATTAAGGTATCTAGTGACAAAACTGTTCAACGGATTTGCTCCCAGAATACCCGGTTTGACTTTCGGATTCACAGGATAGATGTAGCTTGAGATTCAGTAGTTCGACTCTCGAAAAGGGTGATTACGTTCTCGAGTGATTTGAACACTGTCCCTTATAATTCATACATGGAATTTATTAATATAGAGTAATTCATGCACTAAAATGCATATAAATTTGCTTCTCCGAACAAGAAGTTTTAGTCTCGTTACAGCTGGTCATCTTCACGAAGGTAAGGCCTTTTGTGAAGAGTTTGACTCTGTACCAATACCAAACGTCCTACAACGGTTTGAATCTATACTTTATCCTTTATACGGTACAATATGGTGTATAAGCGGAACTAGGATTAGGAATCGGAGGACTGGTGAAGCTGTTGACTTACTTACCGCGAAACAAACCCACTGTATCGAGAGTATAACTTAGTGCTTAGAGAAAAAATTTGGTATTCATTTCAGTAACGGGCACCTTGACTTCATGTATGGATTAGAGGATCGATGGTCAAGCAGTTCGAGAAGGTTACCGCTCTCTTTTAAGTTCGAAGGGCCAAGTCAGTTGCTGCAGCTATGCTGTGTTTCCGAGAGTCAAACCAATTATTCCGGAAGTCATTCCGCTCATCAGTATGGGCAATAGACACCTTAGTTCACGGTTTGAATGATAAAAATGGCCGTCAGGCCGTTGTAGAGAATGGCATATACGTGTCGGGTCAAACTTGAAACAGGATGGTTTACCCTCTGAAAAACTAACTCGCTGTACGGGAGTACCACACCGTGTTCAGGGGTACGAACTATTATACATTTATGTGACGAACGCCTTTATTTCATGTATGAATTAAAAGATCGGATGGCAAACTAATCCAGAACGTATCAACCTTCCTTGAGAGTTGAACGACTAAGTCAATAGCTCCACCTACCTTGTCATTCCGAGAGTCAAACCAGGTCATCCGAACGTAAATCCGCTGAAGAGTAATGGCAATGAATACCTTAATTCTCGGAGTGAACACTAAAACAAAGCAACACGCCGTGTGAGAACGTCACTAATTGCTATAAACTCAAAGCATTTACAGAATGCCTTACCGTCCGAGGATCTAACCTCCCGAATCGAGAGTATAGCTTCTTGTTTAGGGAAACACATTAGTATACAATTTAGGGATGTCACCTGAAAGCCATGTATAAATTCGGAGGTCGATGGTCGAACAGATCGAGAACGTTACCACCCTCTTTCAGAGTCCAACGTCTAAGTCAATAGCTTCAACCATCCAGTGATTTCGCGAGTCAAACCAAGTATTCCCGGAATATTTCCAATGATCGGTTTTGGCAATGGACACCTTAATTCTCAGTATGAGTATTAAAGCACAGAGTCAAACCCCTGCAGATCGTTACGAATTCGTATAGAGTCTGATTCTTTCCGAAGGCCTCGCCTTCCGAGAAGCCTAGAAGGGTGTAGGGAGTGTTTCGCTGACTGTTTGCGGATGCAAATTGGTACACATTCTAGCATACGCACACTTGACTTCTGTGTAAGACCAGCATACTCGGGAGTCAAACCGTCCGAGAACGTTACCTCCGTCTTCGAAAGTCGCAGACCTACGTCAAAAGCATCACCTATCCTATGATTCCGAGATTCAAGCCATGTACACCGAGAGTGAATTTCCAGCGCAGTATAGGCCAAAGACACAATATCTCACGGTATGAATATTAAACTAGAGAGTCAGTCCGTCGTGGAATATAACCAATTTGAATAAAGTCATTTTTTTACCGTACATCTGACCTTTCGAGGATATAACCCCATGTAGCGAGTGTCTTGCTTAGTGCTCACGGAAACAAATTATCAGACATTTTAACTGATGGACACCTTATTTTCAAGTATGAGTGGAAAGATCGAGTGTCAAACAGTCCTACAACGATCGCATCATCTTTGGGTGCCGAGCTGCTAAGCTGCACTTATCCTGTTATTCAGAGAGACAGACCAGGTATTCCCTGAGTCAATGCGGTGTACACTATTTTCAATGAACACCTTAATTCACTGACTGAATATTAATACAGAGCGTCAATCCGCTGGATATCGTTACCAATTCGTACAAAGTCAAATGTTTTACGGAAGACCTTACCATCCGAAAGCCTAACGCACTGTACCGAGAGTATTACATGATGTTCAGTGGTAGAAATTGGTACATATTTTAGCAGGCGGACAAGTTGTTTTCATGTAAGAATAGCATATTCGAGGGTCAAACCTTTCGAGAATCGAACAGCTAAGCCAATAGCTTCCCTCTTCTGCGATACGAAGAGTAAAACCAGGCATTCCGGAAATAAATCCGCTGAAGAGTATGGGAAATGGACACCTTAATGAATGGTTTGAATATTAAAAGCAGGCCGACATGCCGTAGGTGAAAATTACTTATAGGTGAACGGTCAAACTTCTTGCAGAATACTCTACACACCAAATAACTAACTCGATGTATCGGGAGTATAATAACGTGTTCAGAGGTACGAACTAGTATACATTTACACACGCGTACCTTAATTTTAATATGAGTAAGAAGGTCGAGGGTCAAACCGTTCGAGAAAGTTAACACCTTCTATGAGAGATGAACGGCTTTGTCAATAGCTTCGCATATCCTGAGAATCCGAAATTTAATCCAGATATTCCGGGAGTAAATGCGCTGCACCATATTGGCAATAAACAAATTAATTCACGGCATGAATATGAAAGTAGAGCGTCAAGCCGTTTGAGAACGTTACCACCCACTTTGAGAGTCAAAAACGGATAACTCAATGGCTTCCCCTATCATGTGATGCCGAGAGTAGGTAATCCGTGGCTAAATCGGATGTACAGTATTGGCATTTGACACGCTATTTCAGTGTATGAATATTAAGGTAGAGAGTCCAACCGTCGGTGAACATTAACAAATGACATATGGTCAATCTCCGTACGGAAACCCTTACCGTCTGACAACCAAACTCTCTGCATGGAGAGAATATCTTCATATTTCAAGAAGCAAACTAGTATTCATATTAGTGATGGGCCACCTAATTTCATGTGTGAATAAGAAGAGCGGTAGTCAAACCGATCGAGATCGATACCCCCATAGTTGAGAGTCGAACGATTAAGTGGAAAGCTTCACCTATCCTGTATTTCCGAGAGTCAAACCAAGAACTCCGGGAGTGTACAAGCAGCACAGTATTGGGAATTGACTCCTCAATTCACAGTTCGAATATTAAAGTAGAGCGTAAAACCGTTGTAGAACTATACGTATTCATATAGAATTAAACTTTTTACCGAAGGTCTTACCTCCCGAGTAGCCATACCCGCTGTAAGGAGGTGCCTTGCTAATGTTCATGGAAAGATGTAAGATAACATATTAGAGGCGCATACCGTAATTTCATCTATGAATTAGAAGATCGAGTGTCAGATCGTTCGAGGACGTTATCACCCTCTTTGAGAGACGAATAGATAAGTCAACAGCCTCACCTATCCTATGATTCCGAGTGTCAAACCAGGTAATCCGGGTGTAACTGCGCTGTACAGTGTTGGAAGTGTACACCTTCATTCACGGTTTGAATGTTAAAATGGAGCGTCACACCGTGTGAGAACGGTTACAATTACGATATAGTCAAACGTGTCGTCAGTGTACCGAGAGATCAGAGAATCACATTAGTATACACTATAGTGGTGGCATATTAATTCCACATAGGAATTAGCTGATCGGGGTTGAAACCGTTCGAGACCATTACAGACTTCTATGATTTTGTAACAGCTAAGTCAATAGCGTCACATATCTTATGTTTCCGAGAGTCATACCACGTATTCCGGGAGTCAATGCGATGAACCTTATTGGAAATAAATACAATAATTCTCAGTATGAAAAATGAAGTGCACTTTAACTCACGATATGAATATTACGGAACAGAGTCAAACTGCTGGAGAACGTTTCCAATTGCTATAACGTCATACTCCATACCGGATACTATACATTTCGAGAAAGTGAACCGCTGTATCGTGGGTATAACTGCGGGTTCAGGGATACAGATTAGGAAATATTTTAGTGACTCGCACCTCTATGTCACGTATGAATAGGAGGATCAAGAGTCATACCGTGATGGAACGTTACAACCATCCTTGTGAGTCTAACAGCTAAGTCGTAGCTCCACCTATCCTGTGTCTCCGAGAGTCATACCAGGTATTCCCGGAGTACATCCGCTGAACAGTGTGGGCAACAGATACACCATTTCACGGTACCAATATTGAAGCTGACCGGCAGACCATTGTAAAACGTTACCTATTGGTATAGAGTTAAACACCTTCCAGATGGCCATACCTTCGGAGAAGCTAACCTGCCGCTTCTAAAGTATATCTCTGTGTTCAGATAAGCAAATTAGTAATCATTTTACTGACTGGGACCTTAATGTCATTCTGAATTAGAAGATCGGGTACCAAATCAATCGAGATAGTGCCCACTGTCCTTAAGAGTCCCACAGTTATGTCATCAGCGTGACCCATCCTGTCATGCCCAGATTGATACAAATTACTGTACATTTTATTCACGGGCGCCTTAATTTCATGCATGAAATAGAAGCTCAAGGGACAAACCGATCGAAACCGTTGCCACCGTCTTTGAAAGACGACCGGCTAAGTCAATATTTTCACGCATTCTCCGATTGCGAGGGTCAAACCACATATACAGGGAGTGAATACACCGCTCAATATTGGTAATTGATACCTTAATTGGCCGAATGAATATTAAAGTAGAGTGTCACACCGTGTGAGAACGTTACTAATTGCTATAAAGTCAAACGATTTACAGTATGCCATACACACCGAAAAAGTGATAAGCTGTGTCTGGCGTATAACATCGTGTTCAAAGGTACGAACTAGTATACATTTTAGTGACGAGCACCTTTAGCTCATGCATGAATTAGAAGATTGAGGGTCAAATGGTTCGATAATGTTAGAACCATCTGTGTGAGACGAACGGCTATGACAATATCTTCACCTATCCTGTGATTCCGAGAGTCAAGCCTGGTATTCCGGGAATAAGTCCGCTGAGAAATATTGGCAATAGACACCTCAATTCACGGATTGAATGTTAATGTAGACCGCAAATCCGTTTGTGAATGCTACGCAATTTGTATAAAGTCAAACTCTTTTCTGGAGATCTAAGCCTCCGAAAGACTAACGTGCTGTACCGATAGTGTAACACGGAGCTGAGAGGAACAATGTAGTATACATTTTTGTGACCGGAACATTAATAACGCGTATTAATTAGAAGACCGAGTGTCAAACCGTTCGAGACCGTTCCCTTCATCTATGGGAGTGGAACGGATTATTCTATTGCCTATGCTATCGTGTGATTCCGATAATCAAATCAGATACTACGGGTGTATCCGCGGTGCACAGAATTGGCAATAGACACCTCTAGACACGGTTTGACTATTAAAGTATACCGTCAAATCGATTGAGAGCCTTACCAATTGGCATAAAGTCAAACGTTTTACTGAAGGCCTTACCTGCCGCGAACCTCAACGGCATCATCGAGAGTATCAGTTGGTGTTTTGGGAATGAAATTAGTCTTTATTTCTGTCACCGGTGCCTTAATTTCATGCATGAATTAGAAGGTCGAGGGTCAAACCTTTCGAGAAATTTACCTCTATCTGTGAGTCACGTGCGGCTAAGCTTCGCCTATCCTGCGATTCGGAGAGTCAGACCAGATATTCCTGGTGTAAATCCGCTGAACAGTATTCTCAACAGACACCTCAATTCCCGGTTTCAATATTAAAATACAGCGTCACACCGTTTGGGAACGCAACCAGTTGGTACAAAAGTAAAGTGTCTTACCAAAGATCGCACCTTGCGCGATCCTCACCCGCATCATCGTGAGTATAACTTCGTGTTCAGAGAGAGAAATTACTATTCATTTCTGAGACGGGCACCTTTCCTTGGTGTACGATTTAGTAGATCGAGAGTCACACCGTTTAAGATCGTGACAGCCCAATTCGCGTGTCCAACAGCTAAGTCAATAGCTTCCATCTATCCTTTGATTCCGAGAGATGAGCCAGGTATAGCAGGAGTAAGTCTGCTGAATTGTATAGGCAATGGACACCTTAATAAATGGTTTGAATATTGAAGCTGAGCGTGAAACTGCTTGTGAACGTTACCGGTTGGTATAAAGTCAAACGTTGTACAGAAGACCTTACCATCCGAGAAAATAACCAGCTAAAATAAAGCGTCTACCCTCTTCGTAATATTACCAACTGGTATAAAGTCAAACGTTATACGAAAGACCTTACGCTCCGAAATCCTAGCGCACTGTATCGAAAGTATAACATGGTTCTCAGTGGTAGGAATAAGTAAACATTTTAGCAGGCGGACAAGCTGTTTTCATGTATGAATAGCAAAATCGAGGGTCATAACATTCGAGAAAGGTACCACGTTATTTGAGATTTGAACGGCTAAGTGAATAGTTTCATACATCCTGTGATTCCAGAAGTCAAATCAGATATTCTGGCTGTAAATGCGCAGTACAGTATTGGCTGTAGATACCTAAATTCGCGGATTCAATATTAAGAGCAGCGTCACAGCGTGCGTGAACGTTACAGTTGCTATAAAGTCAAAGGTTTTACCGAATCCCTTACCTACCCGGCCGCATCCAGAGTATAGCTTCTTGTTTCGGGAAATACACTAGTATACAATTTAGTGACGTCACCTTAAATTCATGTATGATATGGAACATCGCGGCTCAAGCATTTCGAGGACGTTACCACCCGCATTCAGAATCGATCGGTTAAATCGAAGGTTTCACCTGACCTGTGATTCCGAGTGTCCAATCAGGTATCCCGTGGGTATCTACGCTGGAATGTACAGAAAATTGCCACCTTGTTCCACAGTTTGAGTAGTAAAGCTGAGCGTCAATACGATGTAGAACGATACCTATTTATATGGAGTCAAATTAATTACCGAAGGCCTTATCTTCCAAGGATCTATCCTGCTATATCGAGCGTACAACTTCGAGTCCAGAGAAACAAAGTGGCATATCTTTTTGGGACATCCACCTTAATTTCAGGCATTAATTCGAAGATCGGGTGTCAAACCGTTCGAGAAAGTAACAAGTTTCTTTGGAAATCGAACGGCTAAGACAATAGTTTCACATATCGTGTGATTCCGCCTGTCAAACCAGGTATGCCAGATGAATATCCCCTGTACGGCATAGGCATTAGACACCCTAATTCACGGAATAAATATTAAAGTCCAGAGTCAAACCGTTGTAGAACGTCACCTATTCGTATAGAGTCAAACTTTTGCGGATGGCCGCACCTCTCGAGAATTCTAGACCGGTGTAGATAGTGTTTTGCTGACTATTCGCGGAAAGTAATTAGTACATACGTTGGCGAACGAAGACATCATTTCCGTGTGAGACTAGCATAATCGAGAATCAAACCGTCCGAAAACGTTACCACCTTCTTTGAGAGTCGCACAGCTACGACAATAGCATCACCTATCCTGTGATTCTGGGAGTCAAAGCAGTCATTCCAGGAGGGAACCAGTTGAACAATATTGGCAATTGACGCCTTATTTTACGATTTGAATATTAAAGTACAAAGTCTAACATTGGTAGACCGTTACACATTGGTATAATGTCAAAAGTTCTACCAAAGACCTTACCCTCCGAGTACCTAGTCCGCGGTATCGAGAGTATATATTCGTAATCGGAGACACAAATTAGTATTCATTTGAGTAAAGGGCACCTTAATTTCATGTATGAATGAGAGGGTCGCGAGGCAAACCTTTCCAGAACGTTACCAGCTTTTATGAGTGACGAAGGGCTACGTGAATAGACTCGCCTACCCTGTCATTCCGAGAGCCAAACCAGGTATTCCGGAAATAAATCCGCTGAATAGAAACGGCAATAGACACCTTAATTCACGGTTTGAATGCTAAAATTGGGCGTCAAACCGTTTGTGAACGTTACCAACTTTTATAATGCCCAACGTTTTACCGATGGCTGTACCATCCGCGAACCTGACCCGCTGCATCGAGAGAATAACTTCACGTTCAGTGGATAAAATTAATATACATTTTAGTTACGAGTGCCTTAACATCCTGCATGAGTTAGTACATCGATGGTCGAACCGTACGCGGACGTTACCACCTTCAGTGAGAGGCGGATGGCGAAGTCAATTGCTTCACCAGTCTTGTAATTCCTAGAGTCAAATCAGGTAATCCGGGACTAAGACCGCTGAAGTTTTTTGGCAACTGACACTATACTTTGCGGTACGTATATGAATGTAGGGAGTCAAACCAACGGAGAACATTACCAATGCGCATAGGGTCATACCAATTACCGAATACCATACCTTTAGAGGGCCTAATCCGCAGCAGCAAGTGCATTGCTCAGTGGTCGAGTAAGAAAATTGGTGGTCTCTTTATCGGACGGACACTTTAATTGCATGTACCAGTAGAAAGATGGAGGTTCAAATCGTCCGCGAACGTTCCCACATGTTTTGAGAATCGAAGGGCGAGATCAATTGCTTGGTATATCGTGTGATACTGAAAGACCAACGAGATGTTCCTGGAGTAAATGCGCTGTATAGAAAAGGCAATAGACACCTCAATTCTCGGTTTGAATATTAAAGCAGGCCGTTCGGCCGATGTAGAATATTACCTATAGGCGTAGGCTCAAACTTCTTGCAGATTGCCCTACCCTCCGAAAAAGTAACCCGATTTATCGTGAGATTAACGCCGTGTACAGAGGTGCGAACTGGTACACATTTTTGAGACTAGCACCTTAATTTTATACGTGAATTAGAAGGGCGAGTGTTTAACCGTTCGAGAACGTTAGCACCTTCTCTAAGAGTCGAACGGCTATGACAATAGCTTCACGTTCCCAGTGATTCGGAGATTCAATGCAGGTACAGCTTGAGTATATTTACTGAACATTATTGCCAATAGACACCTTATTTCACGGTATGAATAGTAAGGAATGGTGTCTAACCGTTTTAGAGCATTGCAAATTAATATAAAGAAAAGCATATTGGAGTTGGCCATAACTACGGAGAAACAGACACGCCGTTTCGAGAGTATCACGTTGTATTCAGGGAAGAAATTCGTATGCATTTGAGTGTCGTGCACCTTAACTTCATGTATGAATTAGAAGATTAAGGGCCAAGCCGCTCGAGGACGTTATCACCTTCCGCGAGAGTCGAACGGCTAAGTCAGTAGCTTCACCTATCATACGATTCGGAGATAAAATCAGATACTCCGGATGTGAATCCGCTGAAAAGTATTGGAAATAGACATTATAATTCTCGATTTGAGTTTTAAGGTAGAGCGTCAAACCGTTTGAGAGCGTTACCAATTGGAAGCGTTACGATTTACCGAAGGCCTTACCCTCCATGGACCTAACCGGCTACAGCGAGTGTCATGTTTAGAGCTCACGGAAACGAATTACTACTCAGTTTAGGAGACGGAAACCATATTTGTATGTACGAAAACCGTAATGGAGTGTCATTTCAAAGTAGCGGGTCAAATCTTCGGCGAACATTACCAATTCGTATTAAGTCATTATTTTTACCGAATACCTCACCTTCCGAGATTCTATCACGCTGTATTGAGCGTCGCGCTTATTTCTCTCGAAATCAAATTAGTAGATATTTTAGTGGACGGACATTAAATTTGTGTGTATAAATATCAAACTCAGGGGTAACCGCTCGGGAACGTTACCACCTTTCTTTACGGCCAAGTCAATAGCTTCACCTATTCTGTGACTCCGAAAGACAATCCAGATATTGCGGAAGAAAATGCGCTGTACAGCATTGGCAATAGAAACTTTAATCCTAGGTTAGCATATTAACCCATTTCCATTCAAGCGCGGAATAATCCGCGGGCCGCGACAGCCGACCAGGACCAATCGCGAAATAATCATCGGGCCGCGACAGTCGACTATCACCAAGCGCGAAATATTCCGCGAGCCTACGTTGCTTTCATTAACCAATTGCAAAATATCCTTCAATTGCGACAGACAACGTTTAACCACTTGTTTTCCTTTTGTGTAAAAAAAATGTAAAGTGCGATATTTGCGATACAACACTGTGTATCAATCGCTTAAGGAGTACATTCTTAATAAGCTCGGTGAATAATTTCGATGTCCGTTACTGCACGTACGATCGACCGCGCGTGGTAGTACGAGTCAGTCGTCAGTTGATCGTCACAGATGTTTCGATGCGGGAGCTTAAGTACAGCGATGATGCAAATGGGTTAAAGTAGAGTGCCAAAGCGTTCAAGATCGTTCACAATTGATATAAAGTCAAACGTTTTACCGAAGGCCTTACCTTCCGCGAACCTCACTCGCTTCATTCAGAGTATTACTTCGTGATCAGAGAGAGAAATTAGTATTCATTTGTGTCACGGGCACATTAACGTCATGTTAGAATTAGAAGATCGTGTGTGACGGAGTTCGAGAACTTTACCCAGCTTCAAACACTTCGAGAACGTTACAAATTGCTATAAAGTTAAACGCTCTACCGAACACCTTATCATCCTAAAAAATATAACCGCTGTAGAGAGAGTATAACTTCGTGTTCAGAGAATGAAACTAGGCTCCACTTCGGTGACGGGCACATTAACATCATGTTCGGATTAGAAGGTCGAGGGTCAAACCGTTCGAGACCGATACCACCTTCTGTGACAGACGAACCGCTATGCCAATAGCTTCACCTATCTTGTGGTCCGCAGTGTTAGCCCGGGTAAATCGAGAGTAAGCTCGCTGAAGATTATTGGCAACAGACACATCAATTCGCGGTTTGAATATTAAGGCAGGCGGTCAAGCAGTTATAGACTATTACATATAGGTGTATGATCGGCCTTATGTCAGAATGCCTAACCATCCGAAAAACGATCCCGCCGTATCGGGAGTATCACACCGTGTTCAGAGGAACGAACTGGTATACATTTTAGTGAAGAACACCATAATTTCATGCATGAATGAGAAGATCGAGTGCCAAACTGTTCGAGAACGTTGTCACCATCCATGAGAGACGAACGGCTAATTCAATAACTGCACCTGTGATGTGATTCCGTGTGCAAAACCAGGTATTACGGGAGTAAATCCGCTGAACATTATTAGGCAATAGAAACCTTAATTCACCGTTTTATTACTGAAGTAGAGCGTCAAACTGTTTGCGAGCGTTCCAATTGTTATAAAGTCAAACGGTTTACTGCAGATCTTACCCTCCGAAAATCTAACCCGCTGTATCGAGACTATAACATGTTGTTCTGTGGGACGAATTAGTATACCTTTTAGTGACAGGCACCGTAATTTCTGTTATGAATTAGAAGATCGAGTATCAAACGGTATGAGAACGTTACCTCCCTCTTTGAGATACGAAGGGCTATGTCAATTGCTTCACCTATCCTGAGATTCCGTGATTCATTCCAGATATTCCAGTATTAATCCGCTTGACAGTATTGGCAATAGACAGTTTATTTCACGGTATGAATATCAAAGCAGAGCATCAAACCCTTGTACAGCTTTACCTATTCGTATAGTGTCAAACATATTACCGAAATCCTTACATTCCGTGAAGCTAACCCGCTGTATCGTGTGTACAACTTCGTGTTCAGAGAAGCAAGTCAGTTTAGATTTTCGTGACGGCAACCTTAATTTGATGTATGAATTGGAAAATCGAAGGTAGACACTTCTGATAACGGTATCCCCATCTATGAGAGTCGAGCGGCATAGTCAATAGCTACAACTATCATGCGGTTCGGAGGGTCTGGTGAGGTATCGCAGATGTCAATGCACAGTGCAGTATTAGCAATGGACACCTTAATTCACAGTATGAATATTAAAACTGACCGTCAACCCGTTGTAGTACGCTCGTCATTGGTATAGAGACAAATTTATTTACCGAAAGACTTATCTTCCGTGAAGCTAACCCGCTGTTTCGAGAATATGCCTTCGTGTTCCGAGAAGAAAATTGTAATGCATTAGAGTGACGGTCACCATAATTTCATGAATGAATTAGAAGATTGGGGGTTAAACCTAGCGAGAACGTTAGCAACTCCTTTGAGAGTAGAAGAGCTAAGTCAATACCTACACTTATCCTGAGATACCGAAAGCAAGAGTAGGTATTACTCGAGTAAATCTGTTGAACGGTATCACCAATAGTCGTCTTAATTCACGGATTGAATTTTAAAGTAAACCGTTAATCCGATTGAGAATGCGACGCAATTTGTGTAAATTCATAGGCTATACTGGAGACCTAACCCACCGAAAGCCTAACGCGCTGTACCGAAAGTATAACATGGAGTTCAGAGCATCAATGGAGTATATATCTTAGTGACCGGAACCTTAATTACGTGAATCAATTAGAAGACCGAGTGTCAGACCCTACGTTATAGTTCCCACCTCCTTTGGGAGTGGAACAGCTAATTCAATAGCTTCTCCTATCCTATGATTCCGATAGTCATATCAGGTACTCCGGGAGTAAACGCGCTGCACAGAATTGTCAATGGACTCATTTATTCACGGTTTGATTATTAAAGTATACCGTCAAATCGTTTGAGAGCGTTACTATTTGGAATAAAGTCAAAAGTTTAACCAAAGGTCTAACCTGCCGCGAACCTCACCGGCAGTATCGAGAGTATACGTTGGTCTTCAGAGAATGAAATTAGACTTTATTTCTGCCACTGATGCCTTAATTTCTTGTCTGAATTAGAAGGTCGAGGTTCATATCATTCGTGAACGTTATCACCATCTGGGAGTGCAGTACGGCTGAGTCAATAGCTTTGCCTATCCTGCGATCCGGAGAGTCAAACCAGATATTCCTGGTGTAAATCCGCTGAACAGTATTCACAATAGATACCATAATTCACGGTTTGAATATTAATTCAGACCGCCAAGACGTTTCAGAGCATTGGCAATTGATATGAAGTCAAACACCTTACTTACAGCTTCTCATTCGGCGAAGCTATACCGCCCTATCGAGAGTGTAACTTTGTGTACAGTGGAGGAAATTAGTCTTCATTTCAGTGACGGGAACATTAACATCATGGATGAATTAGAATATCGATGATCAAACCGTACGGGGGCTTTACCACCATCTTTGATATTCGAACGGCTAGGTCAATAGCTCCACATATCCTGTGACTCCGAGAGTCAAATCAGGTTATACCGGAGAAAATCCGCTGAAGAGTATTTGCAATTGACACGTTATTTCACGGTATTAATATAAATGTTTGGAGTCAAACCATCGGAGAACTTTACCAATTCGCATGGAGTCATGCCTCTTTTGTATACCAATGGCAACGATCTGGAGCGGTTTGGCCCTCGATCATCTAATTTGTATATGAAGTTAATGTGCCGGTCACTGAAACGAATACTAATTTTTTTCTGTGGACTCGAATTTATTCTCTCAATGTCGCCGCTGAGGTACGGGGAAGGAATGGGCTTCGCTTAAACGTTAGACCTTATACCAATTGGAAACCCTCTCAAGCGTATTGACGATCTACTGTAATATCCACACCGCGAATTAAGGTGTCTATTTCCAAACCACGTCATAGGACTTTCTTTCGGAGTATCTGGTTTGACTCTGCGAACCACAGGATATGTGAAGCTATTGACTTAGCCGTTCATCTCTCACAGAAGGTAGTAACGTCTTAGAAGGGTTTGACCCTCTATCTTCCTATTGCTACATGCAATTAACGTGTCCGTCTGCTATAGTGTCTACTAATTTGTTTCCTTGAACACTATGCCAGACACTTGCTGCAGCGGGTTAGTCTATCGGAGGGTGTGGTATGTTTTACGAAATTTGACCATATTGCAGTAGGTACCATTCTAGGATGGTTCGAGTCTCGATATTACTATTTATACCGCAAATTAAGTTGTCCATGGCTAATACTGTACTGCGGATTGACTCTCGCAATACCGTGTTTGTCTATAGGAATACCAGAATGGGTGAATTTATTGACTTGGCCGTCCGATTCTTAAAGATGATGGGTTCGTTATAGAACGGTTTGACTCTCGATTATTCTATTCGCAATTGAATATAAGGTGTTCGTCTGCTAAAACGTCTAATAATTTGTTTCCGTGAGCTCGAAGCAAGACCCTCGCCAAACCGGGATATGTTCTTGAAGGGTAAGTTGTTGTGTAAAAAAAAGAAATTACTTTATACAAATTGGTAATGTTCGACGACGGTTGGAATCTCACGCTTTGTATTCATATCGTGATGTAAGGTGTCTATTGCCAATACTGTTCAGTGTATTTAATCCCGGGACATCTTGTTTGACTCTCGGAAAGACAGGATGCGTGTAGGTACTGACTTAGCCGAGCCGTTCATTTCTTACAGAAGGCCGAAATGTTCCCGAATGGTTTGACACTCGCTTTTCTAATTCATACAGGAAATTAAGGGGCCCGTCACTAAAATGAATACTAATTCGTCCCACTGAAAAACATCTTATACTCTCGATACAGCGGATTAGTTCGTCGGAGGGTAAGATGTTCAGTAAACCGTCTGTCTTTATAACAATTGGTAACGCTGACAAACAATTTGATACTCTACTTTAATATTCATACCGCGAATAAATGTTGTCTATTGCCAATACTGATCAGCGGATTTTCGCCCAGAATACATGGTTTGTCTCCCGAAATCCCAGAAAAGGTGAAGCTATTGCATCAGCAATGCGACTGTCAAAAGAGGTGGTAACGTTCTCGGTCGATTGGACCCACCATCTTCCTACTGGTACATTGCAACTAACGATACAGTCTGCTAATGTGTCTACTAATTTGTTTCCGTGCGCACTATACAAGACACATGCTGCAGCGGGATAGGTTCTCGGAGCGTAAGGTATCCGGTCGAAATTTCGACCTTATACCAGTAAGTAACGTTCTGCGATGGTTCGAATATTCAAACCGTGAAATATGGTGTCCATTGCCAATTCTCTTTAGCGGATTTACTCTCGGATTACCTGGTTTGATTCTCGAAATCACAGGATAGGTGAAGCTGTTAACTTAGCCGTTCGACTCTCAAAGTAGGTGGTAACGTCCTCGAATGGCTCTAGCCTCGATGTTCTATATCATACTCGAATTTGAGGTGATGTCACTATATTGTATGCTAGTGTGTTTCGATAAACAAGGCGCTATACTCTCGATACGGCGGGTTAGGAAGGGGATTCGGTATAACGTTTGACTTTGTAGCAACTGTAACGTTCACACGCGGTGTGACGCTGCTCTTAATATTCAATCCGCGATTTAATGTATGTATAGCCCATACCGCACAAAGCATTTACAGCCGGAATGGTATGACTTCCGGAACCAGAGGATGTTTGAAGCTATTCTCTCAGCCGTTCGAATCTCAAATAAGGTGGTACCATACATGAACGGCATGACCCTCGAGTTTGCTATTCATGCTTAAAAACAACTTGTCTGCCTGCTAAAATGTCTACTAGTTCCTACCACTCAGCACCATGTTATATTCTCGACACAGTCCGTATAACGTTTGACTTTATACCAACTGGTAATGTTATCAAGATGACGGACGCTTTATTTTAATATACAAACCATGTATTAAGGTATCTATCGTCAATGATGTATCGCGCATTTGCACCCGGGATATCTCGTTCGACTTTCTAAACCACAGGACGTATGAAGCTACAGACTTACCCGTTTGAGTCTCTAAGAACGTTGTAAGTTTCTCGGAAGGTTTGACCCTTAATGTTCGTACTCATTATGAAATTATGGTCCATGTCACTAGAATGTGTACTAATTTCTATTTCTGAGCAAGGAGTTATATTCTCGATGCATCGGGTCATGTCCTCGGAATGTAGGGCCTTCGGAAAAATGTTTGTGTCTGTAGCAATTAGTAACGGTATCAAACAGATTGACGAGCTACTTTAATATCAAACCGTGATTTATGTTGTTCAGTATCAATACTGTTGAGCAGACATACTCCTCGAATACCTGGTTTAACCTTCGGAATTACAGGATAGCAGAAACTATTGATTTAGCCGTTCCACTCCCAAAGAAGGTGGGAACGGTCCCGAACGGCAAGACAGTGGATCTTCTAATACATATGTGAAAATAAGGTATACTTCTGCTATAATTTCTACTCATTCGTTTCGGTGAGCACGAAGCATGGCACTCGCTACAGCGGGATATATTATATGGAGGTGACGTATCCGATAAAATGAAGGACTCTATAACTGTCAGTAATTTTTCTCGAGGGAATGACGCTCTACTACAATATTCATACCGTGAATTAAGGTGTTTATTGCCAGTACTGTTCAATGGATTTACTCCCGGAAAACCTGGCTTGTCGCTCGGAATTACAGGATAGGTGAAACTATTGACTTCGCTGTTCGACTCTCGAAGGAGGTGGTAACGTCCTCGGATGGCTATACCCTGGATATTTATATTGATACATGATATTACATTGTCCGTCGGCTAAAATGTCTGTTAATTTATTTCCGAGGAAAGTAAGTAAGAGACTTGCTACATCCGGTTAGGTTCACGGAAGGTAATGTTTCCGGTAAAATCTTTGACCTTATACCATCTGGTTCTGTTCTCCAACGGGTTGACTCCCTACGTTAATATTCATAGGATTAATTAAGGTGTCTATTGCCTATACTGAACAGCGAATTCTCTCTCGGACAGCTGGTTCGAATCACTGAATCTCGGGATAGGTGAAGCTATTGACTTATCTGTGCGAATCTCGCAGAAGGCCGTTACGTTCTGGAACAGTATGCCTATCGATCCACATATTCATACATGAACTGAATGTGCCCGTCAGGAAAAGGAATAAGAGGTTGCTTCCCTGAACACGAATTTAGGCTATCGACACAGCAGCATAGGATATCGGAGGGTACGTTCTTCGGCAAAAAGATTGACGCTGTACCAATAGCTAACGTTCGTCAAGGATTTGACACTCCACATTAATATTCGGACCGTGAATTAACGTGTCCATTGGTAATACTACTGTGTGGACTCCCTCCCGGTATAATTGGGTAGAGCCTCGGAATCACAGGACAGGTGTACCTATTAATTTAGCGGACGGACACAAGAAGAAGAAAGTACTGTTCACGCTCGGTTTGTCCACCGATCGTCCTGTTCATACTTGAAAATAGGTTGTCCCTCTGCCAAATGTCTACTAATTTGATCCGGTGAAGGCTAAGCAAGCCAATCGCTACAGCGGGATGGGTTCTCGTATGCTAAGGCCTTCGGTTAAAATTTGGCTGTATAGCAATAAGTAACGTTCTGCAACGGTTTGGATCTGTAGATTAATATTTATACTGTGAATTGAGGTGCCTATATTTAAATCTGTTCAGCGCATTTACTCCCGGAATACCTGGTTTGACGATCGGAATAACAGGATCGGTGAAAATACAGACTTAGATGTGCGACTCCCAAAAAAGGTGGTAACGTTCTCGAGCGGATTGACTGGCGATCTCCTTATTCATCCATTATATTAAGGTGTCCGTCACGAAAATGAATACAAATTTTCTTCCATGAGACCGTAGTTATACCCTCGATACACCGTGTTTGGTAATCAGAAGGTAAGGCCTTGCGAAAACGTTTGACACCATGACAATAGGTAATGTTCTACAATTGTTTATCGCTGTAATTTAATATTCATACCGTAAACGAAACTGCCGATTGATAATACTGCAATGCGGATTGACTTCCGGATTACCTGGCTTGACCCTCGAAACAGCATGATAATTGTATCTACTGACTAGGAGGCTCGACTCTAAAAGAAGGTGATAGCGTTCTCGAAAGGTTTGACCTTCGATTTTCCAGTTTATACATGTCACTAAGGTTCCCGTCGTTAAATTCTATACTAATTGGGTATACTCAGTATGCGGCGGGTTAGCTTCTCGGACGGTAAGACATTCCGTAAAACGATTGACTTTATAGAGATTAGTATCGTTATCACACGGTGTGACGCTATATTTTAATATTCACTCCGCGAATAAAGGTGTCTATTGGGAATACAGTTCAGTAGAATTACTCCAGCACCACCTGGCTTGACTCTCCGAACCACTGGATAGGAAAAGCTATTGACATAGCCGATCGTCGCTCACAGAAGGTGGCTACGTTCTCGAAGGGTTTGACCCTCGATCATCGAATTCATACATGAAGTTAAGGTGCCCGTCACTGAAATGGAGACTAATTTGTTTCTCCGAACACGAAGTTATACTCAAGATACATCTGGTTAGGATCATGGAGGGTAAGGTCTTCGGTATGACTTTTATCATTACAACCAATATGTAACGGTCTACAAATGGTTGACACTGTACTTTAATAATCAAACAGTGTACTATGGTATCTATTGCCAATAATCTACAGCGGATTGATTCACGGATTACCTGGTTTGCCTATCGGAATTGCAGGATAGGTGAAGCTGATGAGTTAGATGTGCGAATCACAAAGAAAGCGGTAACGAAATGGAACGGTGTGCCTATCGATATTCTTATTCATACAAGAAATGAAGATGCCCGTCCCTAAACGGAATTATAGCTTATTTCCCTGAACACGAATTTAGACCACCGATGCAGCAGTTAATAACTCGGAGGGTATGGCCTCCCGTAATGTGTTTGACTCTATACAGACAAATATTTGATACTCCACTCGTATATTCGTACCGTTAATTTACGTGTCCATTAGTAATATTGTACTGTGAATTCACTCCCGGAAGATGTGGTCTGACCCTCGGAATCACCGGATAGTTGTATCCATTGATTTAGCAGTTCGACTCTCAAAGAAGGTGGTTACGTTCTCGAGTGGTTTGACTCTCGATTTTGTTATTCACATATAAAAATAAGGAGTCCGTATGCTTAGGTGTCTGCCAATTTGTTTCTATGAAGTGGAAGCATGACGCTCTATACAACGGGCTAGGGTTTAAGAAATTAAGGCCTTCGGTATGGGTTGGACACTATATCAATAGGTGACGTTCCACAAAGGTTTGACGCCCTACTTTAATATGCATACCGTGAACTATCGTGTCCATTGACTATATGGCACTGTGGATTGACTCTCGGAATACCTGGTCTGACCCTCGGAATCACAGTACAGGTGTAGCTATTGAATTAGCGTTCGTCTCTATAAGAAGGAGGTAACGTTCTCAAAGGGCTTGGCCCTCGATCTTCTAATATATTCATGTAATTATGGTGCACGTTAAGAAAATGTCTACTATCTTGCTTCACCGAACACGAAGTAGTACCCTCAATATAGCAGGATAGCTTCTCGGTAGGAAAGGCCTACGGTAAAGTGTTTGACTCTACACCAATCGGTAATAATCTACAGCGGCTTGACTGCCTGCGTTAATATTCAAACCATGAATTAAGGTGTATACTGCCCGTACCGTTCAGGGGATATACTTTCGTATTACCTGGTTTGCCTCCCCGAATCTCTGGATAGGTCAAGCTATTGTCGTAGCGGTTCCACTCTCATAGATGGTGGCAACGTTTTCAACCGCTTGGACCCCCGATCTTCTAATGCATACATGAAGTTAAGTTGCCCACCACTGGAATGAAGACTAATTACTTTCTCTGAACACGAAGTTATACTCTCGATGAAGCCGGTGAGATTCACGGAAGATAACGCCTTCGGTAAACGTTTGACATGATACCAATTGGTAATGTTCTTAAACGGCTTGACGCTCTACTTTAGTATTCGAACCATGAATTAAGGTGTCTATTGCCAATAATACTCAGCGTATTTGTACCCGGAATACTTCGTTTCTCTTTCGGAATCGCAGGATACGTGAATATATTGACATGGCCGTTCGGCACTCAGGGAAGGTGGTAACTTTCTCGATATGTTTAACACTCAATCTTAGAATTCATGCATGAAATTAATGTGCCTGTGCCTAAAGTATATACTAATATGCTCCTCTAAACACGAAGACATAATCTCGATGTAGCGGGTTAGCTTCTCAGAAAGTAAAGCCTTCGGTAAAAAGTTTGACTATATAGCAACAGGGAACGTTCAACAGCGGTTTGATTCTGTTAATTAATATTCATACCATGAAATTGCGTGCCTAATGCCAATACTGTTCAGCGGGTTCAGATACGGACTACCTGGTTCGACTGAAATAGTGGCGAGTTATTTTTATTGCATATATAATATGAAAATTTGTTCTATTGAAATTTTCTACTGTTGACAAATTTTGTTGTGGAAAATTTGTTCTATTGATATTTTCGACTTGTATTGTGGTGAGTTAATTTTATTGCATATATAATATGAAAATTTGTTCTATTGAAATTTTCTACTGTTGACAAATTTTATTGTGTAAAATTTGGTCTATTGATACTTTCGATTAGTATTGTGGTGAGCTAATTTTATGGCATATATAATATTAAAATTTGTTCTATTGAAATTTTCTATTGCTGACAAATTTTATTAAATTTAGAATATAAATAAGCTGATTGCTAAGCATATAGATCCATAATCTATCGATATATTGTAAAATAATATTTTATATGAAATATATATTTAATAATTAATTTTATACTATTTTAGTAGTATAAATAATTAATTTTATACTATTTTAGTCGAGTAGTGTAATTTAATTTATTATAAATAATTAAATTTATATTATTTTAGACGAGTAGTATAAATTAATTTATTATAAGCTAGTAATTTTATACTATTTTAGTCGAGTAGTATAAATCAATTTATTATAAATAATTTTATACTGTTTTAGTCGAGTAGTATAAATTAATTTATTATAAATAATTAATTTTATACTATTTTAGTGGTATAAATAAGTAGTTTTATATTATTTTAGTTGAGTAGAATATAATTATAATTAAATTATAATATTAACTTATTAAATAATTATATTTCAAAATGTGATTTATATAATATTTACCGGTTCATTAATTATTTTGTAATAATTTTTTTAAAATCCATTAATATTAAATAAATATTTACTTAATGAAGTTTATTAATTATTTAATTTATTTAAGTTTACCATCTTAACCTATAAACTACTATAACCTATAAATATTAAAAATTGTTTAATATTAATACGTTTATTCTTTACTTAATTTACTTAAAAATACAAAATCTGTAAGTATTATAATTTGTTTTAACATTTTATAGGTTTATTAATTATTTAATTTATACACGGATACAAAACACGTAAATATTAGAAAATATTTATTTTAACACTTTATAGGTTTATTAGTTTAATTTATTTATGTATATTATTAATATTTATAGGCTTATTAATAATTTAATATATTTAAGAATATAAAACCAATAAATATTAAAAATTATTAATTTTAATATTTCATAGGTTTATTAATTTAATTTATTTAAGGATATATAAATTTATTTTACTATTTTATAGGTTTATTCATTATTTATAATAATTTATTATATATATTTATTATATATATATATAATAAATTATTCAAATTATTTAATTTATATATATATATATATATATATATATATATATATATACACATATATTTATCAATTTAATTAATTCTTTAAAATTCAAAATTTTGTATGCTTTTACGTTTAAAAAAAAAAATATATATATAATAAGAATGTTCTTGAAAAAGGGAATATTTTGACAGGATATTTATGAAAATTTATTTACTATTATTAGTTATAAAAATTTTAAAATAATTTTTAAAATTATGGTATAATTTAATTATAAATAAATTGTGAAAATTAATTTTAAAATATATGATATATTTATTTTATAAATGAATTATAAAAATTATTTAATTATTTTATTTCTATTAATTTTATTAATATATTCAAAATTACCAATTTTTTTTCTTTTATTATTAAATGATTATTAATTAAAAATGTTATATATATTATTGAATATAATATATTTATTAGACTTCTAATTTTATTAATTAGAAATATTAATTTATATTGTTATATAAAAATTATTATATTCTTATTTATAAATATAAATTTTTTTTTTAATTTTTTATAAAGTTTAATTTTAAGTTTAATTTTATAATGCTATTTTATTCAATATTTATTATTCTAATAGTATTTATATTTAATATACTGTAAAAATGAAATACTTAATATATTTTATTTACAAAATTTTATATTTGCAATTTAATGTTTTTTAAGCTATAATTAAAAATTAATAAATATAGAAAGTATTATGTCTGATAATAGAAATAAATTGTAAATTTATTAATGAAAATTTAAAAACAAATTTTTAATACTATAAAAATTGAAAGTTAAATTAAAAACAATTAATTTTCTAAATTAAAAATAAATTTTAATTTTAATTTTAATTAAGTGATTAATATCAACAAATCATAAAGGTATTGGCATTCTTTATTTTATATTAACTATATGATCAGGAATAATTGGTTCATCCTTGAGATTTTGAATTCGTGTAGAATTAAGAATTCCTGGAATATTTTTAAATAATGATCAATAATATAATTCTTTAATTACCAGTCATGCATTTTTAATCATTTTTTTTATAATTATACCTTTTTTAATTGGAGGATTTGGCAATTGATTAATTCCTTTAATATTGAGATCACCTGGTATATCATGTCCTCCAATTGATAATATTAGATATTGATTACTACCTCCTTCATTATTATTATTATTAACTAGAAGAATTTTTAATTTTATATCTGGAACTGGTTGAACTGTATGTCCACCTTTATCTAATTATATTTTTCATTCATCTCCTTCTGTAGATTTTACAATATTTTATTTACATATATCTGGTATTTCATCACTTTTAAGAGCTACAAATTTAATGACTACAATTATATTAATACAAAATTTTAGATTAGATTTAGATATAATACATTTATTTCCTTTATGTCTCTTTATTACAATAATTTTATTACTATTATCTTTACCTGTAGTAGCAGGAGCTATTACAAAATTACTATTTGATCGTAATTTTAATACATCTCTCTTTGATCCTATGGTAGGAGGAGATCCTGTATTATATCAACATTTATTTTGATTTTTTGGTCATCCAGAAGTTTATATCTTAATTTTACCTGGTTTTGAATTAATTTCTCAAATTATTATAAATGAAAGTGGTAAATAGGAAGTATTTGGTGATTTAGGAATATTTTATGCAATATTAGGGACTGGATTTTTAGATTTTATTGTTTTTGCCCATCATATATTTGCTGTTGGATTAGATGTAGATACTCGTGCTTATTTTACTTCAGCAACTATAGCTATTGCTGTTCCTACTGGAATTAAAGTTTCTAGATGATTAGCAACTGATAATGGTTCAAAATTTGAAGTAAATAATTCTATTATATGATCTTTAGGTTTCATTTTACTATTCGCAATTAGAGGATTAACAGGAATTATATTATCTAATTCATCTATTGATATTATTTTACATGATACATATTATGTTGTTGCTCACTTTCATTATGTTTTATCAATAGGAGCTGTTTTTCCTGTCATTTCAAGATTTATTCACTGATATCCTTTAATTACTGGTTTAATATTAAATAAAAAATTATTAGTATATCAATTTTTAATAATATTCATTGGAGTAAATTTAACATTTTTTCCTCTACATTCTTTAGGTTTAATAGGAATTCCTGGTCGTTTTTCTGATTATTCTGATTCTTATTATAGTTGAAATCTATTATCTTCAATTGGTTCTATTATTCCATTAAATAGAATAATTTTTTAATTTTTTTTAATTTTAGAAAGTTTAATTTATAAACGTTTATTATTATTTAAATATCTTCAATCTTCTTTAGAATGATTAATAAATTTCCCTCCATTAAATTATTCTTTTAATGAGTGTTGAATTTTAGTAACTAAAAAATTTTTACTTGGCAGAAATGTGCAATGAATTAAAAATGCAGTTATATAAAATTTAATTTTATTATTGAAAAGAGCAACGTGAAATATATTTTTTTTTCAAAATTCAAATTCTTTTTACTATGATAATTTAATTTATTAACATAATTTTATTATAATATTTATATTAATAATTATTGTTCTTATTTCATATTTAATTGCTGATATTTTAAATAATAAATTTATTAACTTATATTTATTAAAAAATTATTTAATTGAAGTAATTTGAACAATTATTCCAATAATTACTTTATTATTTATTTGTTTTCAATCTTTAAAGATTTTATAATATACTGATGAATTATTAAATCCTTTTTTTCAATTAAATCAATTGGTCATCAATGATATTGTTCTTATTAATATTCTGATTTTAATAATATTGAATTTCATTCATATATATTAATATATGAATCAATAAATCAATTCCTATTATTAGATACAGATAATCGAATAGTTTTTCCTATAAAATTACCTATACGTTTATTAGTCTCATTAATTGATGTAATTCATTCATGAACTGTACCATCTTTAGGTGTTAAAATTGATGCAATTCCAGAACGAATTAAACAATTTAATTTATTTTGTTTACGAGCTGGATTATATTTTGGATAATGTTCTGAAATTTGTATTAATAAATGATAGATTTATGCCTATTACTGTTGAAAGAACATCTATAACTAATTTTATAAAATGAATTAAAAATAAAGTTTAATTAAAAAATTAGTTAAAATATATAACATTAAATTGTCAATTAAAAATTAATATCCTGTATTATTTTTTAAGTATTTAAATCATTAAGTACCTTAAATTTAAAAGATTTGATCTTTTAAATCAGTAACAGTAAAAATTACTTTTAATGAATTCCACGAATAAGACCAATTTTTTTGTGTGAACTTTATATTTTTGTAATTCTTAACTTATTGTATTTAATAATTAATTTAAATTATATATTAATTAATTTAAATTAAAATAAAAAAACTTAATTTTAATAAATGAGTATTAATTTTATAAATTAATTTGACATATTTGATCCAATAATTAGATTAAATAATTATAGACATTTTATTTCTAATTGAATACTTATTTATTTTCCTACTATATTTTACATAATTTTATTCAATAATTATTATATTATTTTAAATTGAATTAATATTTTATTTATTAAATTTATTAAATTATTATGTAAAGAATTCATTATAAATTATAAATATAATTCAAATATTATTATTCTTATAAGTTTATTAATATTTATTCATATTACTAATTATTTAGGATTAATTCCATATGTACTTACTCCAACAAGACATTTATCATTTAATTTAATATTATAATTAACATTATGAATAGCTTTAATTTTATATGTAATAATTAATTCTTATAAATTATTCTTTATTCATTTAGTACCTTTAAATTCACCTTTATATTTAATATATTTTATAGTAATTACTGAATTAATTAGAAATATTATTCGTCCTTTAGCTTCATCAATTCGATTATGTGCTAATTTAATTTTTGGTCATTTAATTTTAACATCATTAGGCAATTTTATTTTAAATTTTCTAAACTTAACCTTTATTCCTTTTTGAATTCAAAATATAGTAATAATTTTAAAAATTTTTATTTCACTTATTCAAGCTTATTTATTTTCAACATTAATAATTTTATATTATTCTGAATATTAATATTTTATGATAAAAAATAATTTTCCTTATCATTTAGTTACATTAAGACCTTGGCCTTTATTAATATCATTAAATGTAATAAATTGAATAATTGATTTAATTAGTTTAATATATTTCAAATTTAATTATCAATTATTAATAATAATTTTTAATATCATTTTAGTTTTTACTTTATGACTACGAGGTATTATTCGTGAAAGAACTGATCACGGACATCATACAAACTGTGTAATAAATTTTTTAAAATTTTGTATAATTTTAATTATTTCATCAGGATTATTTTCTTTCGTTTCATTTTTTTGAAGTTATTTTCATATATATATATATTTCCTCCTCAATTGAAATTGCATTATTGAAGTCAATTATTTTAATCCACTCAGGATTTACTCTTTCAATGTGTTATAATTATATATTAGAATCTAATTTAAAAAAATCAATTATATATTTAATATATACATTAATTTTAGGTTTATCATTTATAATAATTCAATTATTTGAATATATTTATTCATATTTTACAATTAATGGTAGAGTTTTTGGTTCATTATATTTTTTAATAACTGGATTTCATGGATTTCACGTATTAATTGGATTAATTATATTATTTTATACATTTTTACGATTAAAATTTATTCATTTTCCAAAATCTCATCATATTATATTTGAATTTTCAATTTGATATTGACATTTTGTAGATTTACTATGTTTATGTTTATATTTTAATTTATATTTATTAGACTTAATTTATTATATATAGAATAAATAAATACATTTAATTTCCAGTTAAATAATTATTATATAATTAATATATATAAAATACTTATTACAATAAATTTTATATATTTATATTTATTAGTAATATTAGTTTCATTAATTTTATTTTCTCTAAATTTTCTATTTCCTATAATATTCAAAAATAAATTAGAAAAAGTGTTATCCCCTGAATGTGGATTCAATATAATTTCTAAAGCAATTTTACCATTTTCTTTTCCTATTTATATAATATCCTCAATATTTTTAATTTTTCATGCCGAAATTATTGTCTTAGTACCACTTATTTTTATATTAAATAATATAGATGAATATTATATAGAATTATTAATTTCTTTTTTCAATTTTCTTTATTTATTATTTTATTAATTAAATGAATAACTGAATATTTTAATTGATAATATTAATAAAATTTAAATAGTTTTAAAAAAATATTGATTTGTGAAATGAAAGATATAGGAAATTATGTTAAATTAAGAATTATTTTGAATATAAAAAAAATATTTAGAAAATTAAAATTTTTCTATAATATTTTCAACATTATACTCCTTTTATTAGCTATTTAAATATTTAGTGAAATAGAAATAAGTAAAGCTTCTAACTTCATAATTAAAGTTAATAATATTATTGTTTCTAATATATATTCTAATTATAATATTGTTATAATATTATAATATTGTATCTAATATATATATATATATATATATATATATATATATATATATATATATAATTAATAAATATATAATTTAATTTAAAAAATTAATGATAAAAATATAAAAATATAAAAATTAACAATATTATAAATTTTAAAATTAAAATAAACATTGATTTTACTTAATAATAATATAAATGTACCTGTAATTAATTTTATACTATTTTTTTCAAATATAACTTCATATAAATAAATATATTGTAATGATTTTAAATAAGATTTTTTATAAATTAAACTTAAATTTATAAAGTTATAATAAAACATTCTAATATTTTTTTAATATTAATTTATTTAAAATTCTATTTATAAAAATCTTAATTTAAGTATTTTAAAAATTAATATTTTTACAATAAAGTTTAAAATTATAATTTCTAATATAAATATTAAATTAAAAATAATTTTACTTTATAAAATTCTAAAAATGATTATAATTAAAATGCGAAAATATCTATATAATAACTATCATGTTTAATGTAAATAAAATTTAATATAAAATTTTTATTTAATAAATTTATTATAATTCGGAAAGAATATATAATGGTTAATATTGTTCTAATAATTAAGTTTAAATTTGTAAATAAATTTATTTTTGAAATAATATAATTAGCAATTATTAAATCCTTAGAACAAAATCCAACTGAGAAAGGAAAACGTATTAAACTAAATAAAGGAAATCTAAAAATTAATCTTTTTATTGGATAAATATAAAATATTCCAGTATAAAATTTTAAATTTTGATTATTAATTAAATAACGAATATATCTTCCAACACATATAAATATTAAAGATTTAAGTATTGAATTAATAAATAAATGTATAAAGGATAAATCCTTTAAGTTTGGAGATACAATTCTTATTATAAAACATAATTGACTTAAAGTTGAATATGCAACAATTTTTTCAATATCTTATTCAAAATTTGCAGAAATACCTGAATATAACATTGATAATCTAGATATTAATAAAATAAAATTTTTATAATTTATTTCTAACAATTCTAAATATCGAAATAATTAATTTACACCTGCCGTTACTAATGTTGAAGAATGAACTAAAGAAGAAACTGGTGTTGGAGCTATTATTGCTATTGGTAATCATGTACAAAACGGAATTTGTGCTCTTTTAGTAAAAATTAATATAATACATAAAATTGTTATTAAATTATTAAATTTATATAATAATGAATTTCATCTACCAAATATTATTATTATAGAAATTAATATTAATAAAGGACAAACACCTAAACGATTTCAAATAATTGTTAATATTCCGGAATTAAGGGATTCATTTTTTGATAACTAAATAAACAAAAAGAGGTTAATCCTAATCCATCTCAACCAATTATAATAGTTAATGTATTAAAACTAATAATTAAAAAATATATAGAAATTAAGAATAATATTACTAAATAAAAAAATCGTTTAACTAAATAATTTCCTAAATTTATATAACTAATTCTATATAATGAAATTATTGATCTAATTAATGATACTAAAAAAAAAAATATTATTCTTTTTGAATCGAAATAAATTATAAAATTAAATTCTATAGAATTTAATAAAAAAATATTTCATTCTACAATATTAATATTACTAATTAATAAATAACAAAAATTTAAAGTTTAAACAAATGAACTTTAAAGAAAATAAAAATTCTATTAATATATAATTTAATTATAATTTAAATTTAAAATTTTGTTAATAAAACAAAATTTTATAATTATTATTTTATAACTACTTAAATTAAAATTAAAATTAAATTAAATACTAAAATATTTAAAGGAATTCATTGTATTATTAAAGTAAAATAATTGATTAATTTACAATTTAATAAGTTAAATTTAAAATAATAATTACCATGATTAGTAACTGAAAATAAGTAAATTGAATAAATAAATCTTAATAAATAATATTATAATAATATTAATTATAAAACTTTATATTTATAAATTAAACTTACTAATAAAAAAATTTCTCTAATTAAATTTATAGAAAAAAGAGCAGATCTATTTGAAGAACGTAGCATAAATTACATTAAAGATATTGAGGATATTAAATTAATTAAACCTTCATTAATAAACGCCCATATGTTTGTTTATAAATCATTTCAATTAAGTAAAATAAACCAGATAATCTTAATCCATGAGAAATTATTATTATATATCTACCATAAATACCTAATTTAGTAAAAGTTATTATTCCTATTAATACTATTCCCACATGAATAATAGAAGAAATAGCAACATTTAATTTCATATCTCACTGACGAAAACATATAATTCTTAAAATTAAAATACAAGAAATTCTACTTATTAAAATATAATTATTTATTTTAAAAAAATAATATTTAAAAATAAATATTAATCGTAATAATCCATGACATCCTAATTTTAAGATAATTGATGCTAAAATTATTGAACCAAAAAAAGATGCTTCTACATGAGCTTCTAATAACCAAGAATGTATCACATATATAGGAATTTTAACTAAAAATGATAATAATATATAAATAAATATAAATTTTGAAATATAATTACCAGCTAATTCTATTAACCTAAAATTTAAATTATTATTTTTTATGTATAAACTTAAAGGAATAAATAATAATGGCAATGAAAAAGATAAAGTATAAGATATTAAATAAAATCTTGTTAAAATTCGATTTATAGAATTGCCTCAATTTATTAATAATAAAAAAATAATTAACAATCTAGCTAAAAATATTAAATAAAAAAATAAGTAATTCAAAGAAATCAAAAAATATATACAAATATCATTATTATATAATTAATTAATAAACATAATTTATATTCTTTATTTAAATTTTAAAAAATTAAAGAAAAAATTCATAAAGTTAAAATTAATAAATTAAAAGAATAAAATCTTAATCTTAAGTTTATAATAATAAACCTTAAATCTAATCAAATTAATTTTATCATTATAAAAAAAGTTACAAAAAATAATAAATTAGAATTTGAAATTAAATTAATTTTAAATAAAAAAAATTATTAATAATAAAATGAATAATTCATTCATTAAAAAATTTTAATCAATTAATCTAATTAGTTTAATTTTTTGATGACCATATATATAATTTAATCTTACTATTATAGATAATCCTAAAATTGCTTCCTTTACTGAATAAATTAAATATATTAAATATATTCATCTATTATTATTACAAATTAAATATATTAAAATAGTAAAAGAAACGTATTCAATTAAAACAAAAAATATTAATAAATAATTATTAAAATAAAAGAATATAATAAATTTAAACACTAAAATAATAATTATGATTTCAACAATTAATATAGTCTAATAAAAACATTAATTCTGTAAATTAATAATAATAATTAATTATTTAAAGCTAAATTATATTTTTATATTATTAAAATTCAAAAAATTTTTAAATAAAATTTTTAAATACAATTATTATAGAATCCAAAACTATTGTTTCTAATAAACAATTTTTTGGAAATTAAACTAAATATTATAATATACATATACATATATATATATATATATATATATATATATATATATATATATAATTTATAATAATATTAAATATAATAATTATAAATTTAACATCATTAATTATATCACTTTTAATTATAAATTTAATATTAGAAATTAATAATTTTTATTCTCCTATAACATATTTATTATTTTTTTAAATTTATTCCATAAGAACAAACTTGTTTAAATTATTGTTTTAATTGTAATATATTTTTTATATATAAATTAATTACGTCTATAAATATTTACATTTCAGGTATTATAATTATTTTTTCTTATGTTATTACTTTATTAAATTTACCAAAATTTAAATGTAAAATAGTTAATATTCTATGATTATTTATTAATTAATAAATAATTTATATATATACATTAATTTTTATTTAAAAATTATTTATTTAATAATTTAAATTTAAATTTAAATATTAATTTATTTATAATAATTGATATAAAGGAATTTATTCAAACATTAATATATTATTCTTTATAATTATAATATTACTTATTACATTAAGTTTTTCAGGTAAAATAACATCCATTGTAAAAAAATGTTTAGGAAAAAATATATAAATTGATATGAATAAATATAAAAAATTAGAAAGTATTAAAACCGTAAATAAATAAAACTACAAATAAATTGAATGTTTTATAAATTTTTAATTTTTTATATAAATATTAATATTACATATTTTATATAATATATTAAATATATATATATAAATATATATAACATAAATTTGCCTAATTCCGTAATTATAAATATTATTAATTAATTAAATTTACATTAACAAATAATTACTAATTTAATCATTATAATAAATTCTTATTAATTTAAAATCTTTTTTGAAAATTATTATATTAAATTATTAAATTCTTGTAATATTAAATTTAAATTATTATATATTTTTTATTAATAATTGTTTTTAAATTAATAAAAATAAAGAATAATAAATTTAAATTATAATTTATAAATTTATAGTTTATCCCATAAATTTATAATATTAAAATTTTAATTATATATTAATTATATAATAAAAAAAATTATATTTAAATTAAATTTAATTTTTCAAAAACTAGATATCAATAAATTCGAATAACATTTAATTTCTAAATATAAATCTATAATTTCTTTCTACAAAAAGTTATTTATATTTGGCTCATTTATTTTCGAAATAATTAAATATAATTAAATTAAATTAATTAACCCAGATACAAAAGGTACATAATAAATATAATTTTATATTATACAAATTAAATTTCAATTCCTTTACTTACTATATATATAAATTTAATTAATTCTAAATAAATACTTAAACATTAAATATTAATTATTATTTTAATTCTTATAAATCTATTTATAAATTAAAAAATAATTTATAAATTCAATAATTTTAAAAGCAAAATATTTATTTTATAAAAATTTAATTTATAAAAATAAATATTAATTTAAAAAATTAATAATTATTAAGTATAAAATTTTAAGATTTAAAGACACTTTCCAGTATATTTACTATGTTACGACTTATTCAATTTATAATGAAATTCACGGGCAATTTGTACATGTTTTTTACTACATTCAATATAAATAATTATTTACATTTGCTATTAAATCCTCCTTCAATTTAATATTAAAACTAAATTACTCAAAATTAAATATTATTCTAACTCATTTTATCTTAAATTTCCTATATTCTGATTGGAATTTATATTATATAAAATTTTATTAAATTTAAAATTTATTATTTACAATAAATCTAAAAACAACAATACATATAGAAAATATTTAGGTATAACTTACCGTGGATTATCAAATTGAGAAACAAGTTTCCCTAAACAAATAAAAAGACTGGAATATTATTTAATTTTAATGATTTACATTTAATTATTGAATAATTAATTATTTTTTATAACAGGGTACCTAATCCTGGCTTAAGTTTCACTAAATAAATAAAAAGACTGGAATATTATTTAATTTTAATGATTTACATTTAATTATTGAATAATTAATTATTTTTTATAACAGGGTATCTAATCCTGGCTTTTAATAAAATTTTAAAAATCTATTTATTTAAAAATTAAATTTAAATATAATTTAAAAATTTCACCTAAAAATTATTTATTTCATTAATTGATAAATATAAAGTAAACAATTTCAATTGATATAATTAATTTATAAAAATAGTTTAACCGCTACTGCTGTCACTAAATTTGTCTTTATTAAAATTAATTTTCAAATCCGATTTTCGTTAATTGTTATAGAAATTAAATACTAAAATAAATATTTATTTTGAATATTTTGAATATTTTTATATATTATATTTATATTTAATATAAATTGAATACATAATTTACTAGTTTAACTAATTATTAAAACTATAATAAAATTTTCATATATTTTATTTAAAATTAATTGAAATTTAGATTTAAAACTTGAACTTTAACTAAAAATAGCAAATTTTATATTATAAATTGTAACTATAATCCTATTTAATATTATAAATTTAATTTTATTCTTCTCTATGTAAATAAATATTTTATTTATAAACTAAAATTTTGTAATAATTATTATACTAGTAATAAATTTTATTAATATACACACACACACATATATATATATATACAAACTATTATAAAATAATTAATAAACCTATAATAATTAAATAAGTTATATTTATTAATATTTATACATTTTAATGAAATTACTATAAATAATTGAATAGCCATTAATATTAAAAAATTATTAATATTTATATCCTTAAATAATTGTTTGCAAAAAAATAATTAATAAACCTATAAATGAATAATATTAATAAAACTATAGAATACTAAAATAAATTATAATTTATATATTTTATATTTTTAATCAAATTAAATAATTAATATACCTATAAATATTAACTATATTAATTTAATATATATAGGTTTTCTATCCCAAAATAAATCAAGTAAATAATAAACCTTTAACATTAAAAATTTTTTAATATTTATATCCTTAAATAAATTATTATGAAATAATTAATAAACCTATAAGTAATATTAATAAAACTACGAAATATTAAAATAAATTATAATATTTAGAGATTTTATATTCTTAAATAAATTAAGTAATTAATGAACATACAAATATTAACTATATTAATTTAATATATATAGGTTTTGTATTCATAAATAAATTAATACATATATTTAATACACCTATAAAATATTAATAAACCATATTCATTTAATATTTATAGGTTTTATATTCTTATTAAATTAATAAACCTATAAAATATTAAAATAAATAATTTTTAATATTTTATAGGTTTTGTATCCGTAAATAAACTAAATAATTAATAAACCTATAAATATTAACAAACTATATTCATTTAATATTTATAGGTTTTATATTCTTATTAACTTAATAATCCTATATAATATTAAAATAAATAATTTTTAATATTTATAGGTTTTGTATCCTAAAATAAATTAAATAATTAATAAACCTATTAATATTAAAAAAATTTTTATTATTTACAGGTTCTGTTTCCTTAAATAAATGAAATAATTAATAAACTGTATGGAATAAATATTTATTTAATATTCATAGATTTAAATAAATTATTACAACATAAGTAATAAACATATAAATAATAAATAAATTGTATTTCAAATTATAATTATTTAATAAACTAATATTATAATTATATATAATTATTTTCTACTCAACTAAAATAATATAAAATTAATTATTTATACTACTCGACTAAAATAGTGTAAAATTATTTATAATAGATTGATTTATAATACTCGACTAAAATAGTATAAAATTACATTCTTATAATAAATTAATTTATACTACTCGTCTAAAATAATATAAGATTAATTATTTATATTGCATAAATAGTATACAATTAATTCTAAAACATAAATTTCATATAAAATATTATTTTATAATATATCGATAGATTATCAATCTATAAGGATAATAATTTGCTTATTTATATTTTAAATTTAATAAAATTTGTCAACAGTAGAAAATTTCAATGGAACAAATTTCCACATTATATATGCAATAAAATTAGCCCACCACAATACTAGTTGAAAATATCAATTGAGCAAATTTTACACAATAAAATTTGTCAACATTAGAAAATTTCAATAAAACAAATTTTCATATTATATATGCAATAAAATTAGCTCACCACAATACCAGTCGAAAATATCAATAGAACAAATTTTACACAATAATATTTGTCAGCAGTAAGAAATTTCAATGCAACTAATTTTCATATTACACATGCAATAAAATTATCTCACAGCAATACTAGTTGAAAATATAAATAGAGCAAATTTTACTCTATAAAATTTGACAACAGTAGATAATTTCATTAGAACAAATTTTCATATTATATATACAATAAAATTAGCTCATCACGAAACCAGTCGAAAATATCAATGCAGCAAACTTTACACAATAATATTTGTCAACAGTAGATAATTCCAATTAATCCTCGCTATGAATATTAAAGTAGCAGGTCAAACCGTCGGAGAATATTACCAACTGGTATAGAGTCATTCTTATTACCGAAAACGTACCCTCCCTAGAACCTAACACGCTGTAGCCTGTGTCATGCTTAGTTCTCGCGGAAACAAATCAGAAGACATTTTATCTGATGCACACCATATTTTCTAATATGAATTAGAGGATTGAGAGTCAAACCGTTCTAGATCGTTACATATGGGTATGAATTCAACCTCTTTATCGAATGCCTTTCCTTCCGATAAGCAAACCCGCTATATCTAGAGTACAGCTTCCTGTTTAGAGAAACACATAAGTATACATTTTAGCGATGTGGGCTTCAATTTCATGAATTGCGCAGAAGACCGAGGGACAAACCGATCTAGAACGTACCCACCTTCTTTGAGAGTCGCTCAGATACGCCTATAGCTTCACCTATCCTGCGATTCCTAGAGACAGACCACGTATTACACGGCTTATCCCACAGTGCAGTATTCGAATTAGACACGATATTTCACAATATAATTATTAAGGAACAGAGATAGCCATTGCAGAACGCTTAATGCAATACAGTCAAACTTTATACCGAAAGCCTTACCTTGCGATAACCTATCCAGCCGTATCGAGCGTATAACTTCGTGTTCAAGGAAGCATAGTATTATGTATCTTAGTGACTGTAACCTAAGCTTCTTGTGTGAGTTCCCAGATAGAGTGTCAAACATTTCGTGAAAGTTACAAGCTACATTCAGAATCGAACAGCTATGTCAACAGCTTCACCTATCCTCTGATTCAGGGAGCTAAATGAGGTATTCCGTGAGTAAGCATGGTCATTAGACACCGTGGTTGCACGTTACGCCTTGGTATAATGTCAAAAGTTTTACCGCAGTTTGACCCTTCAAGAATATAACCTGCTCCATCGAGAGTGTAACTTGGTGATCAGTGATACGCATTAGCATATATTTAAGTGGCAGGCACCTTTACTTCATGTATGAATTAGAAGGCCAGGTGTCAATCCGTTCAAGACCGTTAGTATCCTCTTAGAGATTCGAACTGCTGAGTCAATAGCAGCACCTATCCTGCGATTCCTAGAGTCATAACCGGTATTCCGGGAATATATCAGCCGTATATTGTAGGCAATGGACGCCATAATTCACGGATTGCATATTACAGTGGAGGATCAAAACGATTAAGAACGCATGAAGGCAAATTTAATTTTAAATTAACGAAGTTAAATTCGTATAAAGTCAATCGTTCTACCGAAGGGGTTAACTTCCCCGAATCTAAGCGGCATCATCGAGAGTATAACTTCTAGTGCACAGAAAGGAATTACAATACATTTTAATAACGCGCACCTCAATTTCATGTATGAATTAGGAGATCGAGTGTCAAGCATTTCGAGAACGTTACCGCACTACTTGATATTCGAAAGGATAGGTCAATAGCTTGAGCTATCCTGTTATTCCGAGAATTAGATTCGGTAACACGGTAGAAAATCTGCCGAACAAATATTGGCATCTGACACCTAAATTCACGGTTTGAATACTAATGTAGAGAGTGAAACTGTCGGAGTACACTAACAATTCGAATAAAGTCATTCCTTTTACCGAATACTAACCTTAGAAGAACCTAACCCCATTTATCCGGTGCCTTGCTTAATGATCACGAACGCAAATCAGTCGAAATTTTAGCAGACGGACACGCTATTTCCATGTTTGAGAAGCAAAAGGGAGAGTCTAGCAGATCGAGAACGTTACTACCTTCTCTGAGAGTCGAACGGCTACGTCTATTACTACTCTCATCCTGTGTTTCGGAGAGCCAAACCAGGTATTCCGGGAGTAAGTTCGCTGAACAGTAATGAGAATAAACACCTGAATGCACGGTTTGAATATTAATGCAGACCGTCAAACCGTGGTACATCGTTACCAATTCTTATAAAGCTAACGTTTCACCCAAGATCTTAACACCCGAAAATCTAACCCACTGTATCGAGAGCAAAACATCGTGTTCAGAGAAAAAAGTTAGTCCCCATTTCAGTGCCGGGCACCTTATCTTTATGTGTGAATTAGAAGGCCGGTGCTTACACCGTTCGAGAACGTTTCTATCCTCCTTGAGCGTTGAACGGATGAGTCAATAGCTCCATCTATCCTGCGATTCCGAGTGTCGAACCTGGTACACTGGGAGTAAATCCGCTTGAAGAATATTGGCAATTGACACCTTAGTACGTGGACTGAATATTAAAGTAAATCGTCAAAACGTTTTAGAGCATTGCCAATTGGTATAAAGTGAAATATTTTACCAATGGCCTTACCTTTGGGAAAGATAATCCGCCGTTTCGAGAGTATATCTTCGTGTTCCGAGAAAGAAATTGGTCATCATTTCAGTGTTCGGCACCTCAACTTCATGTATCAGTTAGAAAGACGAGGGTCAATCCGCTCGAGAACGTTGCCACCATGTGTGAGAGGCAATCGGATACGTCAATAGCTTCATCTATCCTGAGATTCCGAGCATCAAGCCAGCTATTCCGGGAGTAAGTCCGCCTGAACAGTTTTCGAAATTGACTCCACATTTCCGGTTTTGAATATTAACGCAGAGCGACAAATCGCCTTAGAACATCACCAGTTGGTATAAAGTCAAACGTTTTACCGATAGCCGTACCTTCCGCGATCCTCAGTGGCTTCATCTAGAGTATAAGTTCGACTTCAGTACACGAAATAAGTCTCCATTTCGGAGACGGACGCCTTAACTTCATGTTTGAATTAGGATAGCGGCTGTCAACAATTTCGAGAACGTTACCGCATTCTTTGGTGTCCGGAAGGGTAGGTCAATAGCTTGAGCTATCCTGTTATTCCGTGAATTAGATTCTGTAATATGGGAGTAAATCCGCCGAACAAATATTGGCAATTGACACCTATGTTCACGGTTTGAATAATAATGTAGGGTGTCAGACGGACGGTGTAAATTACCAATTAGAATAAAGTCATTCCGTCAACCGAATACTAACGTTAGGGGAACCTATCCCTCTCTAGCGGGTGCCTAGCTTAATGTTCACAGACGCAAAATAGTCGAAACTTTAGCAGACGGACACGATATTTTCGTGTATGAGTAGTAAAATGGAGAGTCAAACCGTTCGAGATCATTACCACCTTCTTTGAGTACCGAAAGGTTAAGTCTGTTTCACCTGTCCTGCGATTCTGAGGTCTAGACGGATATATCTGTAGTAAATTCTCTGTACAGTATTGGTAACAGTCACCCTAATTGGCAGTATAAGTATTAAAGAATGGAGTCAAACCGATGTACAATGTTACCTATTGTTACATAGTCAAACTTTTTACCGATGGTCTTACCTTCCGCGATCCCAACCCACTGTATCGATAGTATCACTTCCTGCGCCTGTGAACAAATTGGTACACACATTCGTGACGGTCGCCCTTATTTCACGTATGAATTAGAAGATCGAAGGCCGATCCGTTGTAGGACGATTCAAACTTCTTTGAGAGACGAACGCCTAAGTCAATAGCTTCTCCTATCCTGTTATTCCGAGAGTAAATGATGGTGTTAATTCACTGAACAGCATTGGCCATAAGTACCTCAATTCACGGTATGAATATTAAAGTACACAGTCAAACCGTTGTTGAACGTTACCTACTGGTATGCAGTCATACTTCCTACCGAAAGCATTACCTTCCGAGAAGCGGACCTGCGCTATCGAGAGCATAACTTCCTGTTGAGAGAAGTATATTAGTAAACACATTAGGGATGGCAGCTTAACTTAATGTACGAATTAGGAGAACGAGGCTCAAACCGGTAACTAACGGTACCACCTTCATTGAGAGTCCGACGGCTTAATGACTAGCTTCACCTATCCTGTGATAGCGTGTGTCCTGCTTAATGTGCACGGAAATGAATCACCAGACATATTAGCGTAGGAACACCACATGTATGTGTACAAATATCATGATCATGTGTAAAAGCGTTCGAGATCGTTACCACCTTACTTGAATGTCGCACATGTATGTTTATAACTTCGCCTATCTTGTGACGCCGAGAATCAAACCACGGATTCCAGGAATAAATCCGCTGAAGGGTATTGACATTTGCCACATTAGATCACGGTTGAATATTAAAGTACAGAGAAAAACTATGTATAACGTAAACAACTTGTATAAAGACAAACTTTTTACACACGGCCTTACCATCCGAAAAGCCTAACGAGCTGAATCGAGAGAATAATGTCGTGTTCAGAGGATCAAATTAGTATACATTTTAGTGAAGGGGAACTTAATATCAAGTATGAATTAGAATGTTCATGTGTGAAACCGTTCGAGAACGTTACAGCCGTCTTTGAGAGACGAACGGCTAAGTCGATAGCTTCACCTATCCTGCTATTCCGATAGTCAAACCAGATGATCCGGGAATCAATCTGGTGTACATTATAGGTGGTGGAGATTATAATTCACGGTTTGAATATTAAAGTACATAGTCTAACCTTTGCAGAACTTTACCGATTAGTACAATGACAAAATCTTTACAGAAGATCTTACCCTCCGCGTACCTAATCCGCGGTATCGTGAGTATAAAATTGTAATCACAGATACAAATGAGTACGCACTTGAGTAACGGGAACCTCAATTTCACGTATGAGTGAGAAGATCAAGTGTCAAACATTTCGTGAACCTTGCCAACTTCTTTGAGACTTAAACGGCCGAGTCAATGGCTTGACCTATTGTATGATTCCGAGAGTCAAAGCAGATATTGCGGGAGTAAATGTGCTCTTCAGTATTGCAAATAGACACCTTAATTCACGGTTTGAATATTAAAATACAGCGTCACATCGTTTGAGAATGCTACCAATTGGTACAAACGTCAAATGCTTTACCGAAGATATTACTTTGCGCGAACCTCACCCGCGCCATGCAGAGTGTAACTCGTGATCAGAAGAACAAATTTGTAATCGTTTCATTGACGGACGCCATAATTTCATTATGAATAAGAAGACCGAGCGTCAAACCATTCGAGAAAGTTACCGCCTTCTATGAGATTCGAACGGCTGACTCAATAGCTGCACTGATCTAGAAATTCGGATAGTTAATCCATGTATTCCTGAATTAAATCCGCTGAACAGTACTGCCAATAGACTCTCTACTTCACGGTATGAATAGAAACGTAAAGCGTCAAACCGACTGAGACCAACCGTTAAGCCTACACCGTTCAGCGCACTTATTCCAGGAATACCTGAATTGCCTCTCGGAGTCAGGGATAGGTGCAGCTATTGACTTAGGAGTGTGACATTCGAGGAAGGTGATAACGTTCTCTAACGGTTTGTCGCTCTATCTTCATATTCGTACATGAAGTTATGGTGCCCCCCCCCCCATTAGAATGTTGTGTAATTTGTTTCACTTAACACGGTGTTATACGCTCGATGCAGCGGATTAGCATCTCTGGAGGTTAGGCCGTCGGGAAAGAGTTTGACTCTATACAAATGCGTTACATACTTCCGCGGTTTGACTCTCTACTTTAATATTCATAGCGTGAATTAAGGTGTCTATTGCCATAACTGTTGAGCGTATTTACTGCTGGAATACACGATGTCTCTCTCGGAGTCACAGGATAGTTGTAGCTACTGACTTGTCCGTTCGACCCTCGAAGAAGCAATTCCGCCAGCTGTTCCAATCTCATGGAAGGTGGTCACACTTTCGAACCGATTTTCCCTGGGTTATCGAATTCACACATGATACTAATGTCGCCGTCGCCATGATGTATGTGAACTTGCTTCTCTGAACACGAAGTAATACCCTCGATACAGCGGATTATGTTCTCTGAAGGTATGGTATCAGGTAAATTGTATGTTGTTATGACAAGTGGAAACGTTCTCAAACGTATTGGCACCCTACGTTTATATTCAAACCTTAAACTAATGCGTTTACTGTCAATTATGTTCAGCGGATTTCCTCCCGGAATACCTGGCTTGACTCTCAGAATCGCAGGATATGTGAAGCCATTGACTTAGCCGATCGACTCTCAACGAAGGCTGTAATGTTCTCGAGCGGTTTGACGTTCGATCTTTTAATTCATGCTTGAAATTTAGCTTCACGTCACTAAAATGTATATTAATTGGCTTCACTGAGTACGCATTTATACTCCTGATACAGACGGATAGCTTCTCGGATGCTATGGACTTTGTTTAAGGGTTCTACACTCTACCAATATGTAATGTGCTACATAGGTTTGACTGTTTACTTTAATATTTATACCTTGAAATAGGGTGCCTAAAGCCCATTCTGAAATGCAGATTTTCTCGTGGAATACCTGATTGGACTTTCGGAATTACAGGATAGGTGAAGCTGTACACTTAGCCATTTGTCCCTCAAAAAAGGGGGTAACGTTCCGGAACTGTTTGAACATTGATCTTCTATTTCATTAATGAAATTAAAGTGCAGGACGCTAAAATGTTTACTCGTTTGGTCCTCTGAAGACCTTGTCATACCCTCGATAGAGCGCGTTAGACTTGCGGAGGGTAAGCTAATCAGTAAAGCGTTTGACGTAATAACAATTGGAAACGCTCACAAACGGTTTGACGCTCTACTTTTATATTCGAACCGTGAATTAAGGCGTTTTATGCAATACTATTCAGCGGATTTAATCCAGGGATGCCTGGTTTACTGTCGGAATCGCAGGATAGGTGTGCATGTCGTCTTAACCGTTCGACTGTGAAGATGGCTGGAAACGTTCTCGAAAGTTTTGACCCTGGATTATTTAATTCATACATGCCATTGAGGTGCACGTGGCTCAAAATTCATAATATGTTGCTTCTATGAACACGATGCTATACTTTCGGTACAGTGGATGGGCTTCTCGGAAGGCCCGGCCTGCGGTACAAAGTTTGACTCTATACGATTAGGTAACGCTCCACAACGGTCTGGCGCTCTACTTTAATATTCAAACCGAGAATCAAGGTGTCTGTTACAAGTAATTGTCATCGAAATTACTCCCGGAGTTCCTGGTCAGCTCAGTAATCACGGGATAGGTGGAGCTACAGACATAGGCGTGCGAATCTCAAGGAAGGTGGTCACGTTCTCGAACGCATTGTGTCCCGACGTTGATAGTCATACACAAACATGTGTGGTCCGTCCCAAAAAATGTCAACTAATTTGTTTCTGTTAACATTAAGCTGGAAACTCGCTGCAGCAGAATTGGGTTTAGGAAGCTTAGGTATTCGAAAAAAAGTATGACTCTACACGAATTGGTAATATTCTCCGACGGTCAAACTCCCTACATTAATATTAATACCGTGAAAGAAGGACACTATTCCCAATACTCTTCAGTGGATTTACTTCGGTATTACCTGATTTGACTCTTGGAATCACAGGATAGTTGAAGCTATTGACATAGCCGTTTGACTATCAAGGAGGGTGCAAATGTTCCTGATTGGTTTGGCCACCTACCTTCTAAATCATACATAACGTTAATGTGTCCGTCGCTGAAATCAATACCAATTTATTTGTCTGTACACGAAGTTACATTCGCGACTACGCGGATGATGTTCGCGGAAAGTTGAGCTTTCGGTAAATGTTTTACTTTCTAGGAATTGATAGCTATCTCAACTGGCTCGACGCACTATGCTTATATTCAAACCGTATTCCAAAGTGTCTATTGCCAAAATTGGTCAGCGTATTCACTCCCGGAATACCTGGTTTTGCTCTCGTTATCCCAGGATAGGCGAAGGGCGAAGCTATTGATTTAACCTGTCGATACTCAACCATGGCGGACTGGTTCCCGATCCGTTAGACACTGGACATTCTAATTCATACAGGAAATTAAGGAGCCCATCGCTAAAATGAATACTACTTGGCTTCTCTGAGCACGAAGTTGTACTCTACATCCGGCGTCTAATCTTCTCGGAGGGTAAGGCCCTTGGCAAAAAGTTTGATTGTATACAAATGCGTAACATTCTACGACGGTTTGACTCGGATCATTAATATTTATAACGATAAATAGTGTGTATGATGCCAATACTTCACAGCAGATTGTCTCCCAGAATGCCAGGTTTGACCTTCGGAATCACAAGATGGGTGAAGCTATTGATATAGCTGTTCGATTGTCAAGGAAGGTGGTAACGTTCGCGATCGGATTTACCCTCGATCTTCGAAATCATGCATGACATTAAGCTGCGCGACACTAGAATGTATACTAATTTCCTTGTCTGATTGCGATGTTATACGTTCGATGACACGGGTGAGGATCACGGAGACTAGGCCTTCGGTGAAATGTTTGACCCCATACCAATTGGCGTCATTCTACAATGGGTGGGCTCCGTATATTAATATTCGAACCGCCAATACTCTTCAGCGCGCGTACTTTCGGTTTTCCCGGACTGACACTCGAAATCGCGGGATACGTGATACTATTGACATTGCCGTTCGTATCTCACAGAAGGTGCTGACGTTCTCGAACGGGTTGAAACTTGATGTTCTAATTAATGCATGAATTTACGGTGCTCACCACTAAAATCTATACCAATTCATACCTCTGAACACGGTATTATACTCTCGACACAGTGGGTCAGTTTTTCGGTGGGTGAGTCGCTCTGTAAGAACTTTCACCCTGCACGAATAAGTATTGCTCTACAACGGCTTGAGGGCCTGACTTATTATTGAAAGCGTGAATTGAAGTGTCTGTTGCAAATACTGTTCAGCGAATTTTCTCCCGGACAACATGGTGTGTCTCTCGAAATCACAGGAAGCGTGATGCCGCTGAATTAGCCGTTCCACTCCCAAAGATGGTTGGAACGTTCTCGAACGGTTTAAGACCCGATCATCTAATTCATGCATGAGTTTAAGGTGCCGTCACTAAGTCGTACACTAGTGTGTTTTCCTGACGACGTAGCTATATTCTAGATATGGCGGGTTAGCTACTCCGACGGTAAGGCATTCGGTGAAACGTTTGGGCTTTATAGAAATTAGTAATGTTCTCTCACAGTGTGACGCTCTATTTCAATATTCACTCCGCGAATTGAGGTACCAATTGCCAATGCCGTACAGCAGATTTACTCCTGGGACACCTGTTTGACTCTCCGAATCACTGGATAGGTGAAGCTATTGACTTAGCCGTTCGACTCCCTCAGAAGGTGGCAACGATCGCGAACGCTTCGAATCGCGATATTCCAATTCATACATGAACTCAAGGTGCCGTCACTAAATTGTATACTAGTTCGTACGTCTGACAGCTGTGTTATAGTCTCGATACAGAGGGTCAGTTTTTCGGAGTGTAAGGCATTCTGTAAGACAATAACCCTACGCGAGTAGATAATGATCTATAACGGCTTGACGGACTGCTTTAGTATTCAAACCGTGAATGAAGGTGCTTATTTCCCATACTCTTCAACAGATTACCGGCAGGAATACCTGGCTTGACTCTCGGAATCGCAGGGTAGGTGAAGCTTTTGACTTAGCCATTCGTCTTTCACTGAAGGTGGCAACGATCTCGAAAGGTTTGGCGCTTGACCTTCTTATTCGTAATGAAATTCTGGTCCCAGTCGCTAAGATGTTTAAAATTAGACCCCTGTACATAAAGTTATACTCTTCACGGGAGGGCGAGGTTCGCGGATGCTACGGCCTTCTGTACAACGTTTGGCTTTATATAAATCGGTAACGTTTACAATCGGTTTGACGCTCTATTTTAATGTTCAAACAGTGAATTAAGGTATGTATTGCCAATATTGTACAGCGGTCTTACTCCCGGAATACCTGGTTTGTCTATCGATATAACAGGATCGGTGAAGGTACTGACTCAGATGTGTGACTCTAAAAAAATGTGATAACGTACTCGAACGGATTGACCATCGATCCTCTAACTTATACATAAGGTTAAGGTCACAGTCGCTAAAACGTTTACTAATATGATCCTCGGAACACGAAGTTATACTCTGGATGGAGCAGGAGAGGTTCGCGGAAGGTACATCCTACTGTAGAACGTTTGACTTCATAGCAACTGGTAACATTCTCAAACGGAATGATGATCTACTTTATCATTAAAACACAGGACTAAGGTGTCCAACGCCAACACCCTTCTGCAGATATACTCCTGTTAAACCTAGTGGGACTCTCCGAACCACAGGATGGGTGAAGCTGTTGTGTTTTATATGCGATTTCACGAAAAAGGTGGTAACGTTCTCGAACAGTTTGACTATCGATTTTGCTATTCATATGTGAATCTGAGGTGTCCATCTACTGAAACATCTACTCATTTGTTTCCGTGAGCACTAAGCATGTCAATCACTACTGCGTGATATGTTCTTGGAATGTAGTACATTCGGTATAAGGAAGCAATATATACAAATTAGTAACGTTCTCCGGCAGATTGAATCTCTCCTTCAAAATTCATACCGTGAATTAAGATGTTTTTTGCCAGTACTGGTCAGAAGATTTGCTTCCGAAAAACTGTCGGAATCACGGGAAAGGGGAAGCTATTGACTAAGCCCATTGTTTCTCACAGTAGGTGCTAACCTTCTCGAAATGTTTCACCCTCGATCTTCCTATTCATGCATGAAATAAAGTTGCTCGTCATTACATTGTATACTATTTCTTACCTCTGATTGCTCTGTTATACTCTCGATACTGCGGGTCAGTTTTCCGTAGGGTAAGTCATTCTGTAAGATATTTAACCCTATACGAATAGTTAATATTCTACATCGGCTTGGCGGCCTGTTTTAATATTCAAACCGTGAATAAAGGTGCTTATTACCAATATTGTTCAGCGGATTAAATCCTAGTATGCTTGGTTTGACTTTCGGTATCAGGATAGGTGAAGCTATTGACTTGGCCGTTCGAATCTCAACGAAGTTGGAAACATTCTCGAACGGTTTGAACCTTGATATTGTAATTCATGAATGAAGTTGACGTGTCCGTGACTGAAATGCATAATAATTTCCTTCTGTGAACACGAAGTAATGCTCTCGATACAGGGGGCTAGGATCACGGAGGGAAAGACCTTCGGGAAATGTATGACTATATACCAATAGGTACCGTTCTTCATCGGTGTGGTTCTGTACCTTAATATCCATAGCCTGAAATATGGTGTCTAATGCCAAAGATGTCTGGCGGATTTACTCCAGGAATACCGTGCTTGACTCTACGAATCACTGGAGAGACGAAGCTATTGACTTAGCCCTTCATTTCACACAGATGGTGGTAACGCCCTCGAACGGTTTGCCCTCGATATTCCTAGATATGCATGAAAATAACGTATCCCTCTGATAAAATGTCTAATAATTTGATCTCGTAAAAACTAAGGTACACAATCGCTGCAGCGTGTTGGGTTCTCGGATGGTAAGGATTTGCGAAAAATGAATGACTTTATCCAAATTGGTAATGTTCTCCAACAGTTGGACTCCCTACATTAATATTCATACCGTGATGTAAGGTGTCTATAGCTAATACTCTTAAGTGGATTTAAACCCGAAATACCTTGTTTCACACTCGGAATCACAGGATACGTGAAGCTATTGACGTAACCTTTCGAATCTCAAGGCGGATGGTAATGTTCTTGAACCATTTGGAACCTCTATCTTTCTACTCATACCTGAAATTAGGGTCCGCGACACTAGGATGTACACTACTTTGTTTCCCTGAACATGATGTTATACTCTCGATAGAGACGGTTAGTTTTTCGGGGGATAAGGTCTTCGGTATGTCGTTTGACTTTGTAGCAATTGGTAACAATCTATATCGGTATAACGGAAAACATTAATATTCAAACCTTGTATTATAGTGTCTATTGCCAATACTGTTCTGGTTATTTACTCCCGGATTACCTAATTTGACTCTCAGAATCACACGATTGGTGGAGCTATTGAACTAGCCGTCCTACTCTGAAGGCGGGTCGTAACGTCCACGAACGGTAGGACCTTCTATGTTGTAATTCATACCTGAATTTAAGGTGCCGGCACTAAAACGTATACTGATGTGTTTCTCTGAACCCGAAGGTGTACTTCGTTAGTTAGCTTCTCGGACGATATGGCTTTCGGTAAAACGTTTGACATTGTAGCAAGCGGTAACATTCTCAAAATGTTTGACGCACTACTTTAACACATTGTGTGCGGCGCCGGTCCCTAGGGACCGGCAGTGGACTTTTCGTTCAGGCGGCGCCGGTCCCTGTGCCGGCAATGGATTTTTCGTTTATGCAGCGTGGATTCTAGGGACTGACTGTGAAGTACTTGTATGATCGACATCAGTGCATGAGACCGGCATTGTCAAGGGTTAAATTATAAATGACAATAAAAAATTTAAGTTAAAATTTAATGAAGTTTATTGAAACATTGTAAACAAAAATGTGGCTGGGATTTGCACATATTACAGTTGGTAACAACTTTTTTTGTGTTTTTCTTCGCTATGTCGCACCCGTGCATTTTTGCATTCGTGCTATAACATTCAGCGCAGTATTTTCGCACTTTATGAGTCTTTCCTTCTTTTTCCTGAAGTTTGTGGATACGTCTACTAGTACCGGCCTCAACTGGAGTTTGCTCGTGTGAATGTTGGACGAGAGCAGCTACTAATTTTCTCCGGAACATTGTAATTGATATCTTTGTCCCCGTTACACTTTGATACATATGTATCGCATTCACAACAGCAGTATTCAAAAGAAGATCGAAGGCTAATTTTCTGTACCACTTCAATGTTCTTCTAAGTGGACTGCTGTAGGAACTCATCTGATCGGATAGATCAATCGGCGTCTTTCCTTTATTGTAATCAATAATCATTTTTGGTTTTCAGGAAACCCCTGTTCTAGTTGTTACGTTTTCCATTTCTTTAGAATGTTTGGTTGAAAGAACTAAAACATCCCTCTTGTCCTTCCACTTCATGACGGTAATTCCGTTCCTGTTTTCTTTTGCAATAACTTCTCCCCGTCTCAGTTTGGTTGTCACAACTGCCTTTGGATTTTGTTTTCGATTTGGCCGAAGGGTACCAATCAAATGCATATTCTTTGATATTAATTTGTTTGCTAAATCTACACTCGTAGAATAATTGTCTGTACATAAGGTATGGCCTTTTTCAAACAAATCTTCACACAAATTCAGAACAACATTTGTGGGTGTTATATTTTCTTTGTCCAATGTTTTTCCAGTGTAGACGCGATAACTGTAGGTATAATTCTTACTGCAGCACAATTTAAATATTTTAATCCCATACCTGTGCCTCTTTTGCTTCATGTACTGTCTAAGTACAATCCGTCCACGGAATGGTATTATCGACTCGTCGATGCATATCATTTCGGTGGGTTCATAATATTTCTTAAAATTTGCGTTCAGTTCGTTTAGAACAAATTCAACCTTTGACAGACGGTTGGAAGCATCAACTCTTGTGTTGTCAGCAAAATGCAACATTCTCATGAGGTTTTGAAAGCGATCTCTACACATTATTTTTTGTGGAAATGTGTGACCAAACATTGGATCCTGGGACCAATATAGACTCAAAGATGGCAATTTTACTAATCCCATCCACAAAATCAGTCCAAAAAACCGCTTTATTTCATTTTTATCTGTTGGCACCCACTTATTGCAACGATCGGAGTCCACTCTGCTTTGTGCGGCATAAATATTTGTTTGTTCTGCTATATGTTCAAACATGGTCTCCGTCACGTAAGGCCCATAAAAATCTTCTACTTTTTTACAATGTCGCACTTGTACATTAGAAAGTTTGGCACCATGGGGACTTGTGAAAGATATAATATTTGGTTGGTTGCCTCGCGGTTCAAACCACTCGTTTGGATCACTAGTTCCGATATCCCTTAGTGAACTATCGGATTCACTGTCACTACCTGAAGAAGGCAATGGTACTGCACGCCTACGTTTGCGTGGTACTAATATCTCACTCGATGAGTCACTATCGCTTTGTTCCCTCAACATTTTTAGTTGATAGGTAACAAATCTTTTCCAAAAAATTTAAAACAGAATTCTCTCTGCTGCACTGAACCTTTACACTCTCGTGGCTTTTTTCGACTGATCGTCTCTTGATGTTCGATCTTTGGCCATTCTGGCATTTCCCGCCCCATTATCTTATGTTTATAACTTGTATACATCGGCATTGAGTGCCCCATTCTCACAGCTAAAACCTCAAACCAAGCAGTGAAATAAAGTAAACTTCTGTTTATACTTTTCGGTCCAGTGAAATATTACTACGTAGCGTAGTAAGGCGGCAGCGTTCGTGCAATTTTATTGCATATGTAATATGAAAATTTGTTACATTGAAATTTTCTACTGTTCACAAATTTTAATGTGTAAAATTTGCGCTATTGATGCTTTCGACTAGTATTGTGGTGAGCTAATTATATTGCACATATAATATGAAAATTTCTTCTATTGAAATTTTCTACTGTTCACAAATTTTATTATGTAAAATTTGACCTACTGATATTTTCGACTAGTATTGGGGTGAGCTAATTTTATTGCATATATAATATGAAAATTTGTTCTATTGAAATTTTCTACTGTTGACAAATTTTATTAAATTTAAAATATAAATAAGCTAATTACAAAGCTTATAGATTCATAATCTATCGATATATTACCAAATAATATTTTATATGAAATATGTATTTAATAATTAATTTTATACTATTCTAGTGGTATAAATAATTAATTTTATACTATGTTAGTCGAGTGGTAAAAATTAATTTATTATAAATAATTAATCTTATTCTATATTTGAAGTATAAATAATTAATTCTATTTTATTTTAGTCGAGTAGAATGTAATTATAATTGAATTATAATGTTAGTTTATTAAATAATTATATTTTAAAATACGATTTATTTAATATTTATAGGTTTATTAATTATTTTGTAATAATTTATTTAAAATCTATGAATATTAAATAAATATTTATTTCATGAAGTTTATTAATCATTTAATTTAATTAAGTATACAAAACCTATAAATATAAAAATTGTTTAATATTAATACGTTTATTAATTATTTAATTTATTTAAGATTACAAAATCTATATGTATTATAATTTATTTTAACATTTTATAGGTTCATTAATTTAAAAACGATATAAAAGCAATAAATATTAAATGAATATAGTTCATTTATATTTGTAGGTTTATTAACTATTTCATTTATTTAAAGATAGAAAACCTATAAAATGTTAAAAATTATTTATTTTAATATTTTACAGGTTTATTAGTTTAATTTATTTACGGATATAAAACCTATATATATTGAATAAATATAGTTCATTAATATTTATAGGTCTATCAATTATTTTATAAAAATTCATTTAAAAATGCAAATTTATAAATATTGAAAGTTATAACTTATTTTAGTATTTTATAGGTTTATTAATTATTTGTACAAATTTATTATATATATATAATAATTATATTATTCGTAATGAAAGGAATATTTTGATAAGATATTTATGTAAATTTATTTACTATTAATAGTTATAAAAATTTTAAAATAATTTTAAAAATTATAGTACAATTTAATTGTAAATAAATTATATAAATTAATATTAAAATATAAATGTATAAATTTTATATATTTAATTTTTATTTTATATTTATTTTCTTTATTATTATCAAATGAAATAAACGAACGAGTTTATTGATTTTTTATATATCAATTATTTCTAGAACTTTATTGGTAATTTTTAGAATAAACTTTATAAATTTGTTTGATGAGTTTATAAAATTATTTTTTATTTATTTCATTGATAATAGTGTAAGGATTATTTCCTTTTCATTTTTTAATAATTATATATATAATTATAATATATATATATATATAATAATATGTATATATATATAATAATAATTAATAAATAAATAATTCAATTAGAAAAATTAATAATAAAAATATAAAAATATGAAAATGAACAATATTTTAAATTTTAAAACTAAAATAAATATTGATTTTATTTCATAATAATATAAATTTACTTGTAATTAATTCGATAACAATTTTTTCAAATATAACTTCATATAAATAAATATATTCTAATAATTTTAAATAAGATTTTTTACAAATTAAATTTAAATTTATAAAATTATATTAAAATATTATAATATTTTTTAAAAATATTAATGTATTTAAAATTCTATTTTAAAGAAATCCTAATATAAATATTTTAAAAATTAGTATTTTTATAAAAAAGCTTAAAATTATAATTTCTATCATAAATATTAAATTAAATATAATTTTACATTAAAAAATTCTAAAAATTATTATAATTAATATGCAAAAATTTATTAAATTATCTTCTTTAATGTAAATTTAATTTAAGTTTTAATTTTTATTTAATAAAATTATTATAATTCGAAAAGAATATATAATGGCCAATGTTGTTCTAATAATTAAGTTTAAATTTCTAAATAAATTTATTTTTGAAATAATATAATTTTCAGTTATTAAATCTTTAGAATAAATTCCAACTGAAAAAGGAAAACTTATTAAACTAAATAAAGAATATGTAAAAATTAATCATTTTATTGGATAAATATAAAATATTCCATTATAAAATTTTAAATTTTGATTATTATTTAAATAATGAATATAACTTCCTGCACATATAAATATTAAATTTTTAAATATTGCGTGAATAAATATATGTAAAAAAGCTAAATCCTTTAATTTTAAAGATATAATTCTTATTATAAAACTTAATAGATTTAAAGTTGGAAATGCAACAATTTTCTTAATACCTAATTGAAAGTTTGCGGAAATACCTGTATATAATATTGTTCATCTAGAAATTAATAAAATAAAATTTTTTTAATTTATTTCAAATTACTCTAAATAACGAAATAGTAAATATACACCTGCTGTTACTAATGTTGACGAATGAACTAAAGATGAAACTGGTGATGGAGCTATTATAACTATTGATAATCATGTACAAAACGGAATTTGTGCTCTATTAATAAGAATTATTATAATAAATAAAATTATTAATAAATTATTAAATTTATATAATAATAAATTTCTTCTACTAAATATTATTATTATAGAAATTAATATTAATAAAGAACAATTACCTATACGATTTAAAATAATTGTTAATATTCCGGAATTAAAAGATTTATTTATTTGATAATAACTAATTAAACAATAAGAGATTAATCCTAATCCATCTCAACCAATTACAGTAGTTAATATATTAAAACTATTAATTTAAAAGTATATAGAAATTAAGAATAATATTACTAAATAAAAAAATCGCTTAATTAAAAATTTTCTTAATTTATATAACTAATTCTATATAATAAAATTATTGATCTGATTTATGATACTAAAAATAAAAATATTATTCTTTTTGAATCTAAATAAATTATAAAAATAAATTTTATAGAATTCAATCAAAAAATATTTCATTCTACAATAATAATGTTATTAATTAATAAATAGTAAAAATTTAAATTAAAACAAATAAACTTTAAAAAAATAAATAAATTCATTTATATATAATTTAATTATAATTTATAATTAATATTTTATTAATAAAACTAAATTTTAAAATTAATATTTTATAATTATTTAAATTAAAATTAATATTAAATTAAATACAAAAATATGTAAAGGAATTCAATGTATTATTAATGTAAAATAATTAATTGATTTACCATTTATTAAGTTAAATTTAAAATAATAATTACCATGATTAATAAATGAAAATAGGTAAATTGAATAAATAAATCTTAATAAATAATATGATAATAATATTAATAATAAAACTATATATTTATAAATTAAACTTACTTATCGAAAAATTTCAGTAATTAAATTTATTGAAAAAGGAGCAAATCTATTTGAGGAACATAATATAAATCACATTAATGATATTGAAGATATTAAATTAAGTTAACCTTCATTAATTATTAATAAACGTCTATTTGTTTGTTTATAAATTATTTCAATTATATAAAACAATCCAGATGATCTTAATCCATGAGAAATTATTATATTATATATCTACCATATGTACCTAATTTAGTAAAAGTTATTATTCCTATTAATATTATTCCCATATGAATAATAGGAGGATTAGCAGCATTTAATTTTATGTCTAACTGACGTAAACATATATTTCTTCAAATTAATTTACATGAAATTCTAATTATTAAAATATAATTCTTTATTTTTAAAAAATAATATTTAAAAATAAATATTAATCGTAATAATCCATAACTTCCTAATTCTAATATAATTGATGCTAAAATTATTGAACCATAAAAAGGTGCTTCTATATAAGCTTCAAATAATCAAGAACGTATCATATATAAAGGAATTTTATGTAAAAATGATAATAATGTATAAATAAATATAAATATTGAAATATAATTAGAAGCTAATTGTATTGACTTTAAATTTAAATTATTATTTTTTATATATAAATATAAAAGAATAAATAATAAAAGCAATGAAAAAAATAAAGTATGAAATATTAAATAAAATCTTGCTGAAATTCGATTTCCAGAATTACCTCACTTTATTAATAATAAAAAAATAATTAATAATCTAGCCACAAATATTAAATAAAAAAATTAATAATTAAAGGAAATAAATATTAGGTTGGGGAAAAAGAAATCCATTATTTTTTCGGTAGATGGCTGTAGTGATCGATATCTCGTAAATTATCGATCAAACAATTTCAAATTTATGCTCGTTGTCAAGGTAACAGTTCGCACTAAAAGAATTCGTTTGCAGTTTTTTGTTTTGTCCATTCAGTTCTGAGTTACACGGCGTTAAAGATGGAAGTCAACAAAGAGAAAATTCGGTACATTTTACAGTTTTTCTTTGATAAGGGCGAAAATGCAAGTCAGGCGGCTGAAAATGTGAATAGTGTTTATGGTCCCGATACTGTAACAGCTAATTACGCGCAATTTTGGTTTCGTCGATTCCGTTCGGGTATTTTTGACGTTAAGGATGCCCCTCGCACAGGCAGGCCCGTCGTCGAAAATGTCGAGAAAGTCACTGAAATCATCGAAGTGGACCGGCATGTTAGTAGTCGTAGCATCGCCCAGGAGTTAAAGATCGACCACAAAACAGTTTTAAACCATTTGCACAAAGCTGGGTTTAAAAAAAAGCTTGATGTTTGGGTGCCACACCAATTAACACCAAAAAACATGATGGATCGAATTTCCATCTGCGAAGCCTTGGCCAAACGTAATGAAATCAACCCATTTCTTAAACGGATGGTGACTGGGGATGAGAAATGGGTCACATACGACAACATTATGCGAAAGCGATCGTGGTCACAGCGCGGTGAAGCAGCTCAGACGGTGGCCAAACCGGGACTAACGGCCAGGAAGGTTCTGCTTTGCGTTTGGTGGGATTGGAAAGGAATCATTTATTACGAGTTGCTTCCATATGGCCAAACATTAAATTCAGACATCTATTGTCAACAACTGGACCGTCTGAAGCGAGCAATTGACCAGAAACGGCCAGAATTTGCCAACAGAAGAGGTGTCGTGTTCCATCAGGACAACGCCAGGCCACACACTTCTATAGTGACTCGTCAGAAAATCCGGGAGCTTGGTTGGGAAGTTTTGATGCATCCACCATACAGTCCGGACCTCGCACCAAGCGATTACCATCTTTTTCTTGCATTGCAAAACTTTTTTAGTGATAAGAAATTGGCATCAATGGAAGAGTGTGAAAATCAATTGCTGGAGTTTTTCGCTAATAAGGACCAAGACTTTTATGAGAGAGGCATAATGAAGCTACCATTAAAATGGCAACAAATTATAGAACAAAATGGTGCATATTTGACCTAAATCGGACAATGCAAAACATGTTAAATAAAGTCTTGAATTTCACGTAAAAATAATGGATTTCTTTTTCCCAAACTTATAATATATATATATATATATATATATATATATATATATATATATAAATATCATTATTATATAATTAATTAACAAACATAATTTATATTCCTAATTTAAATATTAAAAAGTTGAAGAAAAAATTCATAAAATTAAATTTAATAAATTAAAAGAATAAAATATTAATCATAAATTTATAATAATGAACCATAATTCTAATCAATTTAATTTTATCATTGTAAAGAAAGTTGTTAAAAATAGTAAATTAGAATTTAAAATTAAATTAATTTTAAATACAAAAATATTAATAATAAAATTAATAATTCATTCATTAAAAAATTTTAATTAATTAATCGAATTAATTTAATTTTTAGATGACCATATATATAATTTAATCATACTATTAAACATAATTCTAAAATTGCTTCTCTAACTGAATAAATGAAATATATTAAATATATTCATCTATTATTAGCACAAATTAAGTATATTCAAATAGTAAAAGAAATACATTCAATTAAAATTAAAAATGTTAATAAATAATTATTATTATTTCAATAATTATTATAGTTTAATAAAAATGTTAATTATGTAAATTAATAATAATAATTAATTATTTAAAGCTAAATTATATTTTTATATTAACTAAATTCAAAAAATTTTTTAAATAAAATTATTATTGAATCCACAACTATTGTTCTTAATAAACAATTTCATGAAAATTAGATTAAATATTATAGTATACATATACATACATGTATAAAAATAATTTATAATAACTATAAATATAATAATAATAAATTAACATCATTAATTATTTCATTTTTAATTATAAATTTAATATTAGAAATTAATAATCTTTATTCTCCTATATCATATATATTATTTTAATTAATTTATTCCATATGAATATTTTTTTAAATTATTGTTTTAATTATAATATATTTTTTATATATAAATTAATTACATCTATCAATATTTACATTTCAGGTATTATAATTATTTTTTCCTTTAATCTTACTTTATTAAATTTACCAAAATTGAAATGTAATAAAATTAATATTCTATGATTATTTATTAATTGATTAATAATTTACACATATATATATAAATTGTTCTTTATTTAAAAATTAATTATTTAATAATTTAAATTTAAATTTAAATAATAATTTATTATTAAAAATTCAAATAAAACAAATTTATTCAAATATTAATATATTATTTTTTATAATTATAATATTACTTATTACTTTATATTTTCCAGTTAAAATAATATCCATTATAAAAAAATGTTTACAATAAAAAATATAAATTAATATGAATAAATATATGAAATTAAAAAGTAATAAAACGGCAAACAAATAAAACTAAAAATGAATTTTAATGTTTTATTATTTTTTAATTTTTTATACAAATATTAATATTTTATATTTTATATAATTTTTTATATTATTAATATTTTATATAAATATCGATTTTATTATACCTATAAATATTAATATTATACGAAATTTTGGATCAATTCTTGGTTTATTTTTATTAATACAAATTACTTCAGGTTTTATTTTATCATTAAATTATTGTCCAAATGTTAATTTTGCATTTATAGGAATTTCTCAAATAATAAAAGATGTAAATTCTGGATGACTAATTCGATTGATTCATAAAAATGGAGCATCTTTTTATTTCATAATAATAGATTTACATATTGCACGAAATTTGTTTAATTATTCATTTAAATTAAATATAGTGTGAGATATTGGAACTACAATCTTTTTATTATCAATAATAACAGCATTTACAGGTTATGTTTTACCATGACGACAAATGTCCTTTTGAGGAGCTATTGTAATTACAAATTTAGCATCAGCAATTCCTTATATTGGTCAATTATTAGTAGATTGAATTTCAGGAGGACTTTCAATTAATAATTCAACATTAAATCGATTTTTTTCATTACATTTTATTTTGCCATTAATGATTATAATAATAGTAATATTGCATTTAATTATCTTACAAATTACAGGATCAACAAATCCTGTAGGAACAAATAGAAATATTTATAAAATTTATTTTTGTCCTTATTTTATAATTAGAGATTTAATAGGATTCAATATTATTCAAACATTATTGATGCTTATTAACTATCAATATCCTTATTATTTTGGAGATCCTGATAATTTTAAAATAGCTAATACAATAATTACAGTAATTCAGATTAAACCAGATAGATATTTCTTAATTGCCTATTCAATTTTACGATCAATCCCTAATAAATTAGGAGGAATAATTAGATTAATATTTTCAATTTTAATCTTATTTACTTTACCTTCAGTAAATAATAATTATTTTTAAAATTTTTAAAATTGTCCTATTAGACAATTCTATTATTGATATTTTATTAATAATTTTTTAATATTAACATGAAATTCACTGGCAATTTGTACATCTTTTTTATTATATTCAATACAAAAAATTATTTATATTTACCATTAAATACTCTTTGAAATTAATATCAAAATTAAATTATTCAAAATTAAATATTATTCCAACTCATTTTATCTTAAATTTCCTATATTTTGATTTGTATTTATATTATATTAAATTTGAAAAAAATTTATTATTTATTATTTGCAATAAATCTAGAAACAACAATACATAAAGAAAATATTCAAGTATATCTTATCGTGGATTATCAAATGGAGAAACAGGTTTCCCTATATAAATAAAGAGACTGGAATATTATTTAATTTTAATAATTTACATTTAATTATTTTATTAATTAATTATTTTCTATAACAGGGTAACTAATTCTGGCTTTTAATAAAATTTTTAATATCTATTTAATTAAAAATTAAATTTAAATGTAATTGATTATTATTTATTTCATTCATTGATAAATTTAAAATATATAATTTCAATTGATTTAATTAATTTATATGTATAGTTAAACCGCTATTGCTGGCACTAATTTCATCTTTATTAAAATTAATTTCCAAATTTAATTTTCATTAATAGTTACAGAAGTTAAATACCAAAATAATTATTTTTTTTGAATATTAAATTCTATTGTATTATATTGACATTTAAAATAAAATTAAATATATTATTTATTAGTTTAACTAATTATTGAAACTATAATAAAATTTTTATATATTTCATTAAAAATTTATTAAAATTTAGATTTAAAACTTAAATTTGAACTTAAAATTGCAAATTTTATATTATAAATTATAACTAAAATCCTATTTAAAATTTTTAATTTAATTTTATTCTCTTTTATGTGAAAAGAATATTTCATTTATAAACTAAAATTTTATAATAATTATGACTTATAATAAATTTTATTAATATACATATATATATATATATATATATATATATATACAAATTGTTATAAAATAATTAATAAACCTATAATAATTAAATAAGTTTTTCTTATTAATATTTATGAATTTTAAAGAAATTACTATATATAATTTAATAGCCATTAATATTAAAAAATTTTTAATATATATATCCTTAAGTAAATTATTACAAAAAATAATTAACAAACCTATAAATGAATTATATTAATAAAACTATAATACATTAAAATAAATTATAGTTTATAGATATTATATTCTTAAATAAATTAAATAATTAATAAAACTATTAATATTAATAAACTATATACATTTAATATTTACAGGTTTTCTATCCTTAAATAAATTAAATAATCAATAAACCTATTAATATTAAAAAGTTTTCAATATTTATATCCATAAATGAATTAATATAAAATTACTAATAAACCTATAAATAATATTAATAAAACTATATAACATTAAATTAAATTATAATATTTATAGATTAAATATTCTTGAATGCATTAAATAATTAATAAACCTATAAATATTATCTGTATTAATTCAATACTTCTAGGTTTTGTATCCTTAAATAAATTAATACAAATAATAAATAAGCCTATAAAATACTAAAATAAATAATGTCTAATATTTTATAGTTTTTGTATCCTTAAATAAATTAAATAATTAATAAACTATATTAAATAAATATTTTCATAATATTCATAGATTTAAATAAATTATTCCAAAATGATTAGTAAACATATAAATATTAATTAAATTATGTTTCAAATTATAATTATTTAATAAACTAACATTTTAATTTAATTATAATTATTTTCTACTCTACTAAAATAATATAAAGTTAATTATTTGCACTACTCGACTAAAATAGTACAAAATTATTTATACCACTAAAATAGTATAAAATTAGTTATTTATAATAAATTAATTTATACCACTCGACCAAAAATAGTGTAAAAGTAATTGTTTAAAATAGATTAATTTATACTCCGCGACTAAAATAGTATAAAATTAATTATTAATACTACTAAAATAGTATAAAATTATTTATTTATAATAAGTTAATTTATACTACTCCACTAAAATAGTATGAAATTAATTATTTGTAATAAATTAATTTATACACTTGACTAAAATAATATAAAATTAATTGTTTATAATAAATTAATTTGTACTCCTCGACTAAAATAGTATAAAATTAATTATTTATAATAAATTAGTTTATAATACTCGACTAAAATAGTATAAAATTATTTATAATAAATTGATTTAAACTACTCGAATAAAACAGTATAAAATTACTTGTTTATAATGAATTATTTTATAATACTCGTCTAAAATAGTATAAGATTAATTATTTATACTGCATAAATAGTATACAATTAATTATTAAACATAAATTTCATATAAAATATTATTTTATAATATATCGATAGATTATCAATCTATAAGGTTAATAATTTGCTTATTTATATTTTAAATTTAATAAAATTTGTCAACAGTAGGAAATTTCAATGGAACAAATTTCCATATTATGTATGCAATAAAATTAGCCCACCACAATACTAGTTGAAAATATCAATTGAGCAAATTTTAACACAATAAAGTTTGTCAACAGTAGAAAATTTCAATGAAACAAATTTTCATATCATATATGCAATAAAATTAGCTCACCACAATACTAGTAGAAAATATCAATACAACAAATTTTACACAATAAAATTTGTCAACAGTAGAAAATGTCAATAGAACAAATTTCCATATTATATATGCAATAAAATTAGATCACCAGAACACTAGTCGAAAATATAAATAGAACATATTTTGCAGAATAACATTTGCCAACAGTAAAAAATTTCAATGGAACAAACTTTCATATTACACATTCAATAAAATTTGCTCACAGTAACACTAGTTGAAAATATCAATAGAGCAAATTATACGCAATAAAATTTGTCAGCAGTAGATAATTACAGTAGAACAAATTTTATATTATATATATAATAAAATTAGCTCACCACAAAGCCAGCCGAAAATATCAATGCAGCAAACTTTACACAATAATATTTGTCAATAGTAGATAATCTCAATTAATTCTCGCTATGAATATTAAAGTAGAAGGTCAAACCGTCGGAGAATATTACCAATTGGTATAGAGTCATTCTTATTACCGAAAACATACCTTCCCTAGAACGTAACACGCTGTAGCCTGTGTCATGTTTAATGCTCACGGAAGCACACCATATTTTCAAATATGAATGAGAGGATTGAGAGTCAAACCGTTCTCGATCGTTACCACCGTCTTTGAGAGTCGAACGGCTGAGTTAGTAACTTTACATGTAGTTGTGATTCTGAGAGTCAAGCCTGGTATTCCTGGAGTACATCCGCTGAATAGTGTTGGCAATTGACACATTAATTCACGGTTTGAATATTAATGTAGGGCGTGAAACCGCTTTAGATGGTTACCAATTGATATAAAGTCGAAGGCCTTATTTTCACACCTTATTTTCATTCTTCAATAGCAAAATCGAGAGTCACACCGTTCGAGATCAGTACCACCTGCTTTGAGTACCGAAAGTATAAGTCAGTTTCACCTATCCTGTGATTCTGAGGTCTAGCCAGGTATATTTTTTGTAAATTCTTTGTTCAGTATTGGTAACAGTCACCCTAATTGACACTATAAATAATAAGGAATGGAGTCAAACCGATGTACAATGTTATATATTGTAACATACTCAAACTTTTTACCGATGGTCTTACCTTCCGCGATCCTAACCCACTGAGTCGATAGTATCACTTCGTGCGCCAGTGAACAAAATGGTACACACATTCGTGACGGTCGCCCTTATTTCACGTATGAATCAGAAGATCCAGGGTCAATTCGTTGTAGGACGATTCAAACTTCTTTGAGAGACGAACGCCTAAGTCAATAGCATCTCCTATCCTGTTATTCCGAGAGTAAAACCAGGTATTGATGGTGTTAATTCTCTGAACAGCATTGGCCATATATACCTCAATTCACGGTATGAATATTAAAGTACACAGTCAAACCGTTGTTGACCGTTACCTACTGGTATACAGTTATACTTTCTACCGAAAGCATTACCTTCCGAGAAGCTGACCCGCGCTATCGAGAGTATAACTTCCAATTGAGAGAAGCATATTAGTAAACACATTGGTGATGGCAGCTTAACTTAATGTACGAATTAGGAGATCGAGGCTCAAGCCGGTAACTAACGGTACCACCTTCATTGAGAGTCCGACGGCTAAGTGACTAGCTTCACCTATCCTGTGATTCCGAGACTTAAACAAGATATTCCGAGAGTCAATCCGCTGTAAACTATTGCCAATGGACACCTTAATTCACGGTATAGATATTAAAGCAGAGAGCCACACTGATTGACAACGTTCCCAATTGTTATAACGTCATACACTTTATCGCATACCTTACCTTCCGAGGTCATAAGCCGCTGTAGCGAATGTCATGCTTAGTGCTCACAGAAATAAATGTGTGGCCTTAATAGTAGAGGCACACCTTATTTTTAAATATGCATTACATGATCGAGTGTCAAACCCTTCCCGAACGTTGTCACCTTCCTTGTGAAATCGCACATATATCACAATAGCTTCACCTATCCTGTGGTTCCGAGAGACATACCAGGTATTCCGAGAGAAAATCGTCTGAGCAGTACAGGAAATAGACACCATAAATCACGATATGTAGGTTGAAGTAGAGCGTCAAAGCGTGTTAGAACGTAACCAATTGGTATAAGGTTAAACGTCTACCGAAGGTGTTAACTTCTGCGAATCTCACCAGCTTCATCGAGAGTATAACTTCGTCTCCAGGACTAGAAATAAGTCTTCATTTCTGTGACGGGCACCTTAACTTTACTTATAAATTAGAAGATCGACTGCCTATCCGCTGGACAACGTTGCAGCCGTCTCTGGCAAACGAAATGCTGAATAAATAGCTTCACCTATCCTGTGATTCCGAGAGTCGAACCTGCTATTCCGTGAGCAAACACACTGAGCAGATTTGACAATAAACAACTTAATTCTTGGTTTGAACATTAAAGTAGAGCGTCAAATCGTTTTAGATCCTTACCAATTGGTATGCAGTCAAACGTTTACCGACGGCGTTATCTTCCGCGAATTTCATGCGCTTCATCGAGGGTATAACTTCGAGTTCAGGGATAGGGATTCGTCTCATCACTTCAGTGTCGGGCACCTTAGCGGCATGTATGAGTTAGAAAATCGCGCGTCAGACCGATCGATAACGTTGCCACCTTCTGTGAGAGACGAACTGCTAAGTCAATATTTTCACCTATCCAGTGATTCGTAGAGTCAAACCAGGTATTCAGGGTGTAAGTCCGCTGAACAGCTTTGGCTCTAATTACCTTAATTTACGGTTTGAATATTAAAGTTGAGCGTCAAACCGTTTTAGAACGTTACCGATTTGTATAAAGTCAGACGTTTACTGATGGGGTTAACCTTCGACAACCACACCGGCTTCATCGAGAGTATAACTTCAGGTTCAGTGTGATAAATTACTATTCACTTCAGTGACTGGCATGTTAAATTCATGTATGACTTAGAATATCGTACGACAAACCGCTCAAGAACGTTGTCACCATCTGTGCGCGATGGACCGCTACGTCAATAGCTTTCACTTATTCTGTGTTCTGGAGAGTCAAACCAGGTATATAAGGAATATATCCGCTCAACAGTATTCGCAATGGACACCTCAATTCACGGTTGAATATTAATGTAGAGCGTCCAACGGTATGAGAGCGTTACCAATTGGGTCAAAGTCAAGAAATTAGTATTCATCTCAGAGACGGGCAGGTTAATTACATGTATTAATAAGAAGATCGAGGGTCAAACCGTTCGCGACCGTAGCCACCGTCTGTAAGATTCCAACGGCTAAGTCAATAGCTACACCAATCGCGGAATTCGGAGAGTCAAACCACCTATTCCTGAAGTAAATCCGCTGAACTGTATTGCCAATAGACACCTTGAACCAATCCTTGTATTCTAAAGTCGAGCGTGAAACCGTTTGAGAGCACTGGCAATTCGTATAAAGTCAAACACTTCACCGATGTCCTTACTTTCGGTGAAGCTAAACCGCCATGTCGATAGTATAACTTCGTGTTTGGAGAAAGAAATTAGTCTTCATTTTAGTGATGAGCACTTTAATATTATGCATGAATTATAAGACTGAATGTCAAACCGCACGAGAACGTTGCCACATTGTGTGGCAGACGAATGGTTAATTCAACAGCTTCACGCATCCTGCGATTTTGACAGTCAAACCAGGTATTCTGGGTGTAAATCCGCTGAACAGTATTGGCAATAGAGACACTACTTCTTTGTCTGGATATAAATGTTGAGCGTCAAACCGTTCGAGAACGTTACCAACTGGTATAAAGCCATACACTTTATCGGAAAATTTATCGTTCTAGAACGAACACCGAAATAGCGAGTGTCCTTCTTAGTGCTCACGGAAACAAAATAGTAGTCATTATTGCAGACGGAGACCTTATTTTCTTTTCTGAATAGCAAAATCGAACTAAAATCAAACTACGCTAGAACGTTACCGCATTCTTTGGGATTCGAACGGCTAAGTTAAAAGCTTCACGTATTATAGGGTTCCGGGAGTCAAAATAGGCACTCTGGGAGTAAGTGCCCCGTACCGTATTGGCAATAGACACATTAATTCTCGGAATGATTATTAAAGCAGGCAGATATTCCGTTGTAGAGCGTTACCTATTTGAATATAGTTAAACCTATTGCCGAAAGCCATTCCTGCCGAGAATGTAAACCTCCGTTTCGAGAGTATAAATTCGTGTTCAGAGAAGCACATTAGTATGCATTTTAGTGATGGGCACCATAATTTCACGAATGACTTTGGAGTTCGAGTGTCAGCGATCGGGAATGTCTCCACCTTCTTTGAGAGTCGAACGGCTACGTCAATATCTTCACGTATTCTGTGATTCCGAGAATAAAACCAGCCATACCGGGAGTAAATCCGCCGAACAGTATTGGCCGTACATATATCACGGTATTGATATTAATATACAGTGTCAAAACGTTATAGACCGTCACCTGATGGTATAGGGTCAATCATTTTAGCGAAGGCCTTACCTTCCTAGATGCTAACCTGCTGTACAGAGGGTGTGGCCTCGTGTTCAGAGAAGCAAGTTAGTATGAATTTTAGTGACAGGCACCATAATCTCATGCGTTATTTATACGATCGAGGGTCAAACCATTCGAGAACGTTACCACTTTCTTGGGGAGACGAACGGCTAAGTCCATAGCTTGACGTATTCCAATATTCTAAAAGCCAAACCATGTATTCCCGGAGTAAATGTTACTAATTTGCTACCTTGAACACTGGATAAGACAGTTGCTGCAGCGGGTTGGGTTTATCGGAAGGAATGGCCTTCGGTAAAAAGATTGACGCTATACGAATAAATATCGTTCTACAAAGATCTGTCGTGCGACTTTAATATTAGAACCGTCAATTAATATGTCTATTGACAAACCATTTCAGCGGATTTAATCCTGGAGTGCCCGGTTTTAATCCCGGAATCTCAAGATAGGTGAAGTTCTTGACTTAGCCGATCGACTCTCAACGAAAAGTCACGTTCCCGTTCCATTTGACAACCGACCTTCTAATTGATACAGGAAATTTAGGGGCCCGTCACTGAAATGGATACTAATTTCTTTCTCTGAGGACGAAGTCATACAATCTATACAGCGGGTTATGTTCTCGGAAGGTAAGCACATCTGTAAAAAGAGTTACTCTATACCAATTGATAATGATCTCCGTCAGTATGACTCTCTACTTTAATGCTCATTCCGTGAATTATCGTATCAATTGCCTTTCTAGTTCGGCGGGTTTACCCCGAAATGACTTGTTTCACTCTCGGAATCACATGGTGGTTTAAGCCACTGACTTCACCGGATTTGTTCTCAAGGATGGTGGTAACGCTCTCGAACGGTTTTACTCTCGTGTTTTCTCTTCATGCATGCAAATAAGGCGTCCGTCTACTAAAATTTCCTCTAATTTGATTCCGCCAACTCCAAGCAAGACACTTTCAATGGCGTTATAGGCTTCTCGGTATGGCCTTCGGTAGAAAGTATGACTCTAAACCAAGAGATAAAGCTCTATAACCATTTGACGCTCTGCCATACTATTCATACCGCGAAATAAGCTGTCTTTTGCCAATATTGTCCAGCGAATGTGCTCCCGGAATACCAGGATCGACTATAGGAATCACAGGATAGCAGAAGCTATTTCCTTAGCCGTTCGACTCTCAGCGAACGTGGTAAAGCTCTGCAACGGTTTGACCCGAGATTTTCCAATTCATGCACGGAATAATAGTGCCCGTCTAAATTATGTATATTAATGTGTTTCTCTGTACGCGAATTTATACTCTCGATGCTGCTGGTGATATTCGCGGAAGGTGAGGCCTTCGGTAAAACGTTTGACTTTACCCTATTTGGTATCGATATCAAACGGTTTGATGCTATACCTTAATATTCAAACCGTGAACTACGGATTCGATTGGCAATGGTGTTCATTCGATTCACGCCCGGAATTCCTGGTTTGATGCACAGAAACACAGGATATGAGAAGCTACTGACTTAGCCGTCCGTCACTCACAGAAGGTTTGACACAAGAACTGTTTGACCCTCGATCTTCTAATTCGTACGTAATGTTTTGGTGCTCATCATTGAAATGCATAATTATTTGTTTCTCCGAGCCCTATGGTATACTCTGGATGCAGCGGGTGAGGTACTCGGAAGGTAAGCCCTTCTGTAAAATGTTTGACTCTATCCGAATAGGTAACGATCTAGAACTGTTTGACGCTTTACGTTAGTATAGATACCGTGAATTAAGTGTGCCGCTAATACTGGTTAGCTGATTTGCTCTCGGTATCCCTGGTTTTACTCTCTGTAGCACAGGATAGGTGAAGCTATAGTCCTGGCCGTTCGACTCTCACTGATGGTCGCAACGATCTCGAGAGCTTTGGCACTCGATCTACTAAGCCATATTTGAAATTAAGTTCATCGTCACTAAAATTTCGACTATTTTGCTTCTCTGACAACGATGTTATACCCCTAATACAGCGGGTTATTTTCTCGGATGGTACAGCCACCGGTGAATAAGTATACTCGATACCAATAGGTAACGTTGTACAATTGTGTGGCCATGTACTTTAATATCTATACCAGGAAGTAGGATAATAATGCCGATACTGTACCGCTGATTTCCTCCCAGGATCGCTGGTTTGATTCTCGAAATTATAGGATATATGAAAATATTGACTTAGCCGTTCGACTCTCAAAGAAGGTGGATAAGATCCCGATCCGTTTGATGTTAGACATTCTAATTGACAGCTGAAATTGTGGTTCCCGTCACTAAAATGGATACCAATTGTCTTGTATGAACGCGTAGATATACTCGTCATACGGCGGGTTAGCTTCTCGGAAGGTGAGACCTTCGGTAAAAAGTTTGGCTCGATACTAATTCGTAACTTTCTACAGCGGTTTGACTCTGAAGAGTAATATTTATACCGTGCATTACGGTGCCTAATACCAATGCCGTCCAGCGGAATCACTAACGGAATACCTGGTGTGACTTTCGGAATTTCAGGGTAGGTCAAGCTATTCACTTTGCTGTACGTCTCTTACAGAATCTGGCATCGTCCTCGGACGGTTTGACCGTCGATCTTCTAATTCATACATGAATATAAGATGCTCGACACTCAAATGAAGATTAAGTCCCTTCTCTAAACACGAAGTTATACTATCGATGAAGGCGGTGAGAATCGCGGAAGTTAACGCCATCAGAAAACATTTGATTTTATAGCAATTGGTATCGTTGTATAACGTTTCGGCGCTCTGCGTTGGTAATCAAACCTTGAATAAAGGTGACTATTGCCGATGCTCTTCAGCGTATTTACTCCACGAATACCAGGTATGACTCTCGGAATCACAGGATATGTGAAACTATTGACATAGCCTTTCGAATCTGAAAGAGGGTGGAAACAATCTGGAACGGTTTGACACTCGATCTTCTATTTCATATTCGATAACATGGTATGCTTCTGTTATAATGACAACTCAATTGTTTCCATGAACACTAAGCTACACACTCGATATTGCGGACAGGTTCTCGGAAGGTAAGGAATTGGGTAAAAAGAATGACTTTATTTTAATTGATAATATTCTCCGGCGGTTTGACTCAGTACCTAAATGTTTATATCCTGAATCGATATCTATAATGCCAATACTCTTCAGCGGATGTACTCTCGGAATTCCTGGTTTGACTCCGCAAACACGAGATAGCAGATAGCCGATAGCCTATCGAATATCACAGAACGTGGTAACGTTGTCGATCGGTTTAACCCTCGATCTTCTAACTCTTACACGAGGATAAGGTGCCCGTCCCTGAAATGAATACTAATTTAATTTTCTGCACAAGAAGGTGTGCTCTCCATACAGGGGGTTAGACTTTCGACTTGTAAGGTCTCCAGAAAATCGTTTGACTTCATACAAATTGGCAACGCACTCAAACAGTTTGACGATCCACTTTAACATTCGAACCGCATATTACAGTGTCTGTTGCCAATACAATTCAGCAAATTTACATCCGGAATTCCGGTTTTTACTCATGGAATCACAGGATAAGTGAAGCTTTCACTTAGCCGTTCGTCTCGTACAGAATGTGGCAACGTTCTTGTACAGCTTGACCATCGATCATGTATGTCATGAATGAAATTAAGGTGCTCGGCAGTAAATGTGTACTTGTTCGTACCTCTGAACGCGATGTAATAATCTCTATACAGCCGGTTAGATTTTCAGTGGGTAAGGCTTTCGGTAGGGCGGTTTACTTTATATCAATAGGTATTGTTCTGAAACAGATTGACGCTCTACTTTAACTTTCAAACCGTGAATTAAGGTGTCTATTGGCAATACTGTTCAGAAGATTTAGTCCAAGAATACCTGGTTTGCCTCACGGAGTCACAGGTTAGGTGGAGCTATTGACTGATCCGTTCGATTCTCAAGAAAGGTTATTACTTTCTCGAACCGTTTGACTATTTTTCTTCATGTTCATAATGAAATTAAGGTCCCCGTCACTAAAATGTTTACTAATTTGATACTCTGAACACGAAGTTGTATTCTCGGTACAGCGGGTTAGGTTCTTGGAGGGTAATGTCTTCGGTTGAACGTTTGGCATTATATCAATAGGTTACGATCAACAAGGATTAGACTCTGCACTTTCGTATTCAAACCGTGAACTAACGAGTCGATTGCCCATAATGTGCACCGGAATGACTCCTGGAATACCTGGTTTAACTATCGGAATAGCAAGATAGGCGAAGCTAGTGACTTAGCCATTCGATGCTTAAAGAAAGTGGGACCGCTTTCGAACAGGTCGACTGTTGATATTGGTATTTATACATGAAAATGTGTTGTACGACAGCAAAAGAGACTACTAACTTGCTTCCGTCAACAACAAGTAAGACACTCGCTACAGCGGAATATGTTCCCACAAGGTAATGTATTCGGTAAGTATACTGACGTTATACGAATAGGTAAATTTCTCCGACGGCTTCACTCCTTACTTTAATATTCAAACCGTGGATTATGGTGTCTATTGGTAATACTGTTCAGCGGGTTTACATCAGTATTACCTGGTTTTACTCTCCGAATCACTGGAAAGATGATGCTATTGATTGAGCGTTCCGTCTCTCACACAAGATGGTAACGTCGCCGAATGGTTTGACCCTCGATCTTCTAATTCACACATGATATTAAGTAGCCCGTCACTAAAATGTGCACTAACTTGCTTCTGTGAACGCGAAGCTACACTCGCGATACTGCGGGATAACTTCACGGGAAATACGGTCTGCAGTAAAAGATTTGAATCTATACGAATAGTTATAGCTCTACAACGGTTTGATGCTCTACTTTAATATTCAATCTGTGATATACGGCTTCTATTTCCAATGCTTCTCAGCGGATTTACGCCCGGAGTACATTGATTGACTCTCGGAATCCCGGAATGGGTGACGCTATTGACTTAGCCGTTCGTCTCACACAGAAGGTGGTTTCGATCTCGAACGGTTTGACCCTCGATCTTTTAATTCATACATGAGGTTGTAGTCCCCGTCTACTAAAATGAAGACTAATTTTCTTATCTAAGCACGAAGTTACTCTCTCGATATAGCGGATTAGCCTTTCGGAAGGTAAGGCTTTCGCTATAAAGTTCTGGAAGGCTATTGCCAATAGAACTCATAATTCACGGATTAAATAGTAATGTAGAACGTCAAACTGTTTGAGAACGTAATCTATTGTTATAAGGTCAAACGTTTTACCTGAGACCTTGCCCTCCGAAATACCAACCAGCTGTATCGGGAGTATAACTTCGTGACCAGAGAAAGAAAATAGTATACATTTCAGTGACTGGCACCTAAATTTTATGAATGAATTAGAAGGTCGCGGGGCAAACTCTTCCAGAAAGTTACCACCTTCTCTGAGAGTCGCGCAGATAAGTATATAGCTTCACCTATCCTGTGACTCCGAGAGTCAAACCTGGAATTGCAGGAATAAATCCGCTGAAGGGTATCGACATTTGTCACCTCAATTCACGGTTTCAATATTAGAGTAGAGTTCCAGACCGCTGTAGAACGTTGCCTATTCTTTTAGAGTCAAACTTCTTACCCAAGTCCTTAACTTTCGAGAAGCCTAACCCACTGCATGGAGTGTTCTGCTAAGTCGTCACGGAATTAAATTAGTAAACATTATACCAGACAGACACCTCATTTTCGTGTATTAATAGCAAAATCCAGAATCTAACCGATCGAGAACAGTACAACCTTCTTTGCTAACCGCACACCCTTGTCAATAGCATAACCCATCCTGTGATTCCGATATTTCCGCAAGGTATCACTGGGGAAATGCGCTCATCAGTATTGACATAAGACACCTGAATTCACTGTATGAATATTAAAGTACAGTGTCGACACGTTGTAGAACGTTGCGTATTGATATGATCACATCCTCCTTATCGGAAGCCTTAGCTTCCGTTAAGCTAACCCGCTGTATCTAGAGTGTAACTTCGTGTTCTAGGAAGCAAAATAGTATGCACTTTAGTGACGGCACCCATAATTTCATGTGTGAATTTGATAATCTAGTGTCAAACCGTTCGAGATCGTTACCAACGTCTGTGAGAGAGGAACGGCTAAGTGAAAGCTTCACTTATCCTGTGATTCCATGAGTGAAAACAGGAATTCCAGATGTAAATCTGCTGAATTGTATTGGCAACAGACACTGTAATATGCTGTTCGAATATTAAAGTGGATCGTCAAACTGCTTGAGTGCGTTGCCAATTTGTATGAAGTCAAACGTTTTTCTGGAGACCTTACAAGTCGAAAGCCTAACCCCCTGTATGGAGAGCATACCTTCGTTTGCAGAAAATTAAATTTGTATTCATTTCAGAGACGGGCACCTTATCCTCGTGTAAGAGTTAGAAGATCGAGGGTTAAACCGATCGACAACGTTACCACGTTCTGTGATATTCGATAGGCTATCGGCTATCTGCTATCTCGTGTTTGCGGAGTCAAACCAGGAATTCCGAGAGTACATCCGCTGAAGAGTATTGGCATTATAGATATCGATTCAGGATATAAACATTTAGGTACTGAGTCAAACCGCCGGAGAATATTATCAATTAAAATAAAGTCATTCTTCTTACCCAATTCCTTACCTTCCGAGAACCTGTCCGCAATATCGAGTGTGTAGCTGAGTGCTCATGGAAACAATTGAGTTGTCATTATAACAGAAGCATACCATGTTATCGAATATGAAATAGAAGATCGAGTGTCAAACCGTTCGAGATCGTTTCCACCCTCTTTTAGATTCGAAAGGCTATGTCGATAGTTTCACATATCCTGTGATTCCGAGAGTCATACCTGGTATTCGTGGAGTAAATCCGCTGAACAGCATTGGCAACAGACACCTCTATTTAAGGTTCGAATGTCAATATATATAGTCCACCAGCTGTAGAACTATACTAATTGGTATGGAGTCAAACATTTCAACGATGGCCTTACCATCCGAGAATATCACCCGTTGCACCAAAAGTATAACTTCACCTAAAGAGAAAGAAGTTGGTATACATTCTAGTGTCGCGTCCCTTAATTTTATGTATGAATTAGAAGATCGAGTGTCAAACGGCATGAGAACGATACGTGAGAGACGAACGGCTAAGTCAATAGCTCCACCTACCCTGTGATTTCGTGAGTCATATCAGGTAATACGGGAGTAAATCCGCTGAATTGTATGAGCAGCAGACAAGTTATTTCACGGTTTGAATATCAAAACAGGCCATCCAGCCGTTGTATATCATTACCTGTTGGGGTAGGTCAAACTTCTTACAGAATGCTTTGGCCTCCAAAAATCTAACCCGCTGAATCGAAAGTATAACGTCGTATTCAGAGAAAGAAATTCGTATTCATTTGAGTATCGGGCACCTTAACTTTATGATTGAATTAGAAGACTAACGGCCAAACCGCACGAGGATGTTGCCAACTTCTGCGAGAGACGAACGGCTAAGTCAATGAATTCGCCTATCCTGTGGATCCGAGAGTCAAGACAGGTAATCCGGGGTAAGTCCGCTGAGCAGTATTTGCAACTGACATCTTTGTTCATGGTTTGAATATTAAAGTAAGGCGTCAAAGCGATTTAGGTCGTTGCCAATTTGTATAAAGTCAAATACTATGCCGATGTCCTTATCTTCGGAGAAGCAAACCAGCCGTTTCTACAGTATAAGTTCGTGTTCAGAGAAAGTAATTGGACTCCATTTCTGTGACGGATGCTTTAACATCGGGTATGAATTATAAGGTCGGTGATCAAACCGCAGGAGAACGATGTCAGCTTCTGTGGGAGACGAACGGCTACGCAAGTAGCTTCACCTATCCTGCGATTCCGCGAATCAGTCCAGGTATTCCAGGTGTAAGTACGCTGAACAGTACTAGTAATGTCACTGCCGGACCACTCCAGTCGTATCGCTGTGGAAGCGTAGGTACCGTATGCAATAAATCATATAAAATAACAATGTGTTTAACCAAATTTCGCAATAAACGTACACTCAACTAATTCCAGAGATAATTTTGTTAAGAAATACAATTTTTGGAGTCAAAAGTTGAAAATTTAGAAAAAAAATCTCAAGTACCATAACAGAAAATTACAGTAGGTATAAATAAATGGAAAACTGGGAAAAATTGCATACGGTACAAAATCATGGTTAAAGAAATTAACGAAGACCATCCAGCAGTGCCGCTCCAATCTGCGGAATGCAACTACAAGACCACTCCGTCCTGCCGCTCCGGCACCGTAGGTACGTATAGGGATAATTACATGAAATGACAAAGAACTAAACAGAATATTGTCGTACTGCTCAAGGGATATACTGTCAGATTACCTGGTTTGACTCTCGGAATCACAGTATAGGTGGAGCTATTGGCCTATTCGTTCTGCTTTCGAATGTGGTGGTAATGCGCTCGAACGAATTCACTATCGATCATCTAATTCATACATGAAATAAGGGTGCCCGTGTTAAAAATACTACTGCTACTTTCCATCTGTGAACGCAAAGCTATGCTCTCAATACAAAGGGACTGGAGAATTAATAACGTTCTATATCGGTTGGACTCTGTACCTTAGTATCTATAGCCTGAAATAGGGTGGCTAATGCCAATGGTGTACGGCGGATTTACTCCAGGAATACCCGGTTTGGCTCCAGGGTTCACCGGTTGGGTGAAGCTACTGACTTAGGTGTTCGATTCACAAAGAAGGTTGTAACGTTCTCGAACGGTTTGACCCTCGACATTCTACTTCATACATAAAGTTATGGAGCCCGTCTGCTGAAATGTCTACTAATTTGTTTCCGCGAACCCGAAGCAGCACAATCGCTACGCCGGCTTGAGTTCTTGGAATTGGAGGTATAGATTAAAAAGAATGATTTTATACAAATTGTCATTTTTCTCCTACGGATTGACTCTCAACCATAATATTCATGTCGTGAATTAGGGTGTCTATTGCCAATATTGTTCAGCGCGTATGCATCTAGAATACGTGGTCAGACTCTCGCAATTATAGGATATATGGAGCTATTGAGGAATATGCGCGACATTCAAGGATGGTGGGATCTTTCTCCAACGATTTGACTCTCGATTTTGCTATTCATACATGAAAAAAAGCTGTCCGTCCTATTAAATGTGTACCAATTTGTTTCCGTGCGCAATAAGCATGATACTCGCTACTACGGGTTAGGTTCTTGGAAGGTAAGGTATTCGGTAATACGTTTGACTTCATACCAATTGGTAACGCTCTCAAAGGGTTTGACGCTGTATATTTAATATTCAAACCGTGAATTTAGGTGTCTATTGGTATATCTGATCGACATACTGGATGACCTTCGATAATATCTTTAACCTTAAGTTTGTTCCGTATGCAGTTTTCCCTAGTTGTCTATTTATTAATACATGCTGTAATTGACTGCCATAGTGTTCTCGATTTTTCTCGAAATTCTCCATGTTTATCTTAAAAAATTTTATTTCTGAGCGAAGCGCATTTGGAATTTGTTGTGTGTACGTTTGTGGCAACATTATGTAGAATTTTTAGTTATTTTGTATGGTTGAATGCGTACGTACTTATGCTTCCTGGGCGACACGTCCGGGGTTGTGTTAAACTTGCTGTCGAGTGTTCTGTCGACACAAGTGTATGGTCTACGTCAATTTCCATAAGCATAATATTTTACCACATGCATTCATTCTCAGTTTTTTATTTATTTACAAAAACTGCAATTTACTTTTATGATATTTTCGATATTTTTTCAAAATTTTCAATTTTTTGTATAAATAATTGTGCGACCTGGTAAAAGTGCCAATGGAATTAGTTGTGTTAGCTTTCCAGACAATATTTTGTTAAACATATTGTTACCATATATGACTATCTGTGTGCGTACCTACGCTGTCGGAGCGACAGGACTGGCGTGGGCTTGTAGTTACGTACGTCAGAATGGAGCGGCACTACCGGTTGGTCATCGATAACTTCTTTAACCATAATAATCTACCGTACGCATTCTATCGCAGTTTTGATTTCATTTCTACATACAGCAAACTGCTGTTTTGATCCTTCCAATTTTCTTCGAAGCATACAATTTATATGTTATAAAATTCTATTTCAAGTAATAGCGTCTTTGAAATTACGTTTAAGGCATCACTTTGTTAGTGCTTTGTTGCTTTGCATGATTGTCTATATATGAACCGACGCTGCGGGAGCTATACGCCTGGCGTGGCCGTGTAGTTGCGTACGACATAATGGTGCGGCACTCTGAACTTGATTCTGTACCGCTTGCATTTTCTTACAGCCTTCCGTTTATTTGTACATACTGTAATATAGTGATGTTACATTTTCGATTTTTTTTTCAGATTTAAAATTTTCATTCAGAAAAACTGTATTTCTTAGATGAAGTGCTATGGAATGAATTAAGTGTATGTTTATAACAATATTTTGTTAAGTTCTTGGTTATGTTATGGGATTGTCTATTTTCGAACCCAACCTGCCTTCGAATTATTAAAGTGTACGTTTATGACAGCATTATGTTAGATTCGTTGATATCTTATTTGATTGACTGTATACCTACCTACGCTTCTGGAGGGACATGACTGGCGTTGTGTTGTTGCTGCGCACGATAGGTCGATGCTGCACTCGTGGATGGTATGTGTTAATTTCCTTAAATTTGATATTGTACCGTATTCATGCTTCATAAGTTTTCTATTTATTTCTAGATACTGTAACTTACTGTTGTCATGTTCTCCATTTTATTTAAAATTTCCAATTTTTACTTTTCAAAAATGAATTATGAAGAAAATGTACCTTCGAATTAGTAGAGTGTACGTTTATGACAATATTCTGCTAAATTTTAGGTTATTTTACAGGATTGTCGCTATACGTAGCTATATTTCCGGAGCGACACGCCTGGAGTTGTGTTTTAGTACTGTTCGGTAGATGGGTGCGACACAGCTGTATGGTCTTTGTTACTTTGTTACTGCTGTTACTATAATGTTGTATCGTATGCATTCTTTCGCAGTTTTCTATTTATTTCTCCATTCTGTAGGTTACTGTTATGATACTTCCGTTTTCTTAGGAATAGTGTCTTTGGAATTAGTCAAGTGTACGTTTATTACAGTATTTTGTTAAATTCTTCGCCAATTTGAATGATTATTTGTATACGTACCTGCGCTCCCGAAGCGACACGGCAAGAGTGGACTTGTAGCTGCGTTCGACAGATCGGAGCGGCATAGTGTATGTTCTTCGTTAATTCCTTTAAACATTATTTTAAACGCTATACATTATTACCCAATTTTTCCATTTATTTTCACATTCTGAAATTTACTATTATGATATTTTCGATTTCTATTTATAATTTTCATTTTTTTATAAGTTGAAATTGTATTTTATATTAAAACTGACTATGGAAATAGGAGAGTGTACTTTTATGGGAGTATCTTTTTATACTTATTGTTGTTTTACATAATTGATTGTATACGTACTGACGCTGTTTGAGCGACACAACTGGAGTGATCTTGCAATTCCGTACGGCAGGACTGAGCGGAATACGGCTTGGTCTTCGATAATTACTTTAACCTCGATTTCGTACCGATCCCATTTTATCCCATTTTTCCATTTATATATAAGTACTGTAACTTACTGCTATGATATCAACGATTTTCTACGCTACTTCGAATATTATTTGTTAAATTGTATTTCATTGTAAAGGTATCTTCGTAATTTGTTGAGGGTACGTTCATGGCATTATTATGTTAAACTTATTCTTATTCTATATGATTGTGTGTATGCGTACCTACGCTTCCGGAGCGACACGCCTATAGTAGTCCTGCAGTTGAGTTCGGTAGATCGGATGGATACTACTATATGATCTTCGACTTCTGTATGACACTACTATATTAACATATCTTTTACCGAGATCTTGTACCGAATTCAATTTGTCCTAGTGTTACGTAAATATAAAGTTACTGTGATATAGTGCTATGATACATTCGATTTTCGTCAATTTTATCGATTCTTAATTTAAAAAATTGTATTTCCTAGTAAATGTTCCCTTTGAGTTATTTGACCATACAATTATTACAATATTTTGTTATGCTTCATGTTATTTTATTTGGTGGTCTGTATGTGTGCCTGCGCTGCCAGAGCAAAACGTCAGGAGGGGTCATGCTGATTCCTTCGGATCATAGAAGCGGCAATACTGGATAGTCTTCCATAATTCATTTAACCATTATATTGTACCGCATGCATTCTTTCCCAGTCTGCAATTTACTTATACATACTGTTATTTACAGTTCTGATATTTACGATTTTCACCGAAATCTTATATTTTTAGCTTAAAAAATTATATATTTTATCAAATACGTCTTTCGGATTAGGTTTACGTATATGACAGTATTTTTCTAACCCCGTTGTTATTTAATATAATTGCCTATATACGTATCTACGCTGTCGGATCGACACAACTGCTAATGTCTTGTAGTGGCGTACGGCAGATTTGGGCGGCAATACTGAATGGTCTTCGATAATTCCCTTAACCGTGATTCTGATCCGTATGCATTTTAGCCCATTTTTAAATTCATTTCTACATACAGCAATTTACTGTTATCATATCTTCTATTTCCATCGATAATTTCCAATTTTTATTTTGAATTTGCTCGGTTTTCATATTATAATTTTCTGGTAGAGTTAGCGGTTTCTGGTGATGCGCTGTATGGTTTAGGCTAATTTTGCTACGGTTCTTATCTGGGCGGTTTCCTGTGATGCGATGGCTGGATTTGGGCTGGCGTCACACGGTGATGCGTCGTCTGGATTTTGGCAAGCGTCTCACCCTCCTCCTTAGATCGTTCTTCACTCCTGTGAAGCGTATGTCCTCGGGTTTGACCTGAATGACTGATTCCTCTTCTTCTTCTTGGTCTAGGAAGGTTTCCCTAGGTCTTGGTAGTATTGGTGTGGATACTTGCATTACTGTGTAAGTACTTGCAAGTATCAAGATTTGGTTATTATTGCAACATATTTTTATGTATAAAATCGCAGGTATGCAGCGCTTTAGTAATCCAGTTTTATACAAAGTGTAAACCGTGACTAACACTAGTGATATCCATCTTATTTAGGCAAGTATAGAGTATGATACATTGGTTAGTGAGGTAAGTCTATAATGGGTTTGCATTTTGATGATTTGATCGTCTAATTGGTCTAGACTGTATTTGTAGTTGTTAATATTTGGAATGGCTTTGGGTATTATGGGCATTTTATCTCCTATCAGTCCAGTTTTTTCTGTGCCTAAATTATATGGGAGAGTGTAGTTGCTTAGTCTTATGATTTCTTCTTTCTGCACTTCTCCCATTTTCATTGTGATATTTTCATAAGAAAGTGTACATGGGCGTTTAGCTGAAATTATGCTAGGTTTCTGTAGGTGATGTGTTTCATATGTTGTACATAAAGCCGAAATTGTTATACTATTCTCGGGTATTGAAATGAATTTGTGATTAGTTTCCATGGTTACAAATGTTAGGTGATGTGTCTTGAATATAGCCGTACTGCATTTTGATTTGCATACATTTTCTTCTTTACCGTATGGTACCGGTTGAATATTTCTACAATTTAATCCTATACTGGTGGTTTTACATAGTGTTCGCAATTGTTCGTTGTCCATTATTATATGTGCGGATGTTCGTATTAGCGCATATTCGTGGTTCAGAATTGAGGCCATGAATATTTATCCTGATTTCCTGGGTACAGCGTAGAAATTCACAAGTTTCCACGGTTTTTTTTCTAATACTGGAATTTTAATTTGGTATATCAAAGTGTCTTCTTTAGTTGCTAGAACTAATTCGCTAGTGTCGATTTCTATGAATTGATCGTGGAAAGTTGATCGTTTCTCCATTGTACTTATAATTGTATATATAGGAATGAATATTGTGTCTATTATACCATTTGTGCCTAATGTCAACATGAGGTAATGGTCGTCGATTCTATTAGATAGGTCTGACAATATTACTTCTATAATTAATAATGTATCCATTTAATGTTTCTTATTTTCTATTTGACCTATCCTTGTATCTCCAATTCTATCTAATACGTGTTGTGATGCTTCATCATGTATGAAGCTTCTGATTAATGCTGTTTGCTATTGTATTATTTGAGAGAATGTATTCTGTTTGTCATAGAGTTTGTCCAGATTTCCATTCAGGAGCATCAGGTCAGTTTCGTCCAATGTTCCAATTATTGATTTAGGTATACTCTCTATACCGTTAATAAGTCCTCTTCTTGGACTAAGGTGTAGCAGTATTCGTAGCTTGTTTAATCATCGATGGAGCTTACTAACCTTTGACTTTATAGTCTGTCAGTCTGTAGTTCCACAGTCTGTTTGTTACTGTTTGCAGTATTCTTTTAAGTTGCGTTTGATGGTACATATTTGCCCCATAATGTCAGTTAATTCTTTTATGCTAAATATTAGTGTAATTTCTGTTTCTGTGTGATATCTGTACGCGGATTCAATCTCTTCCGTTTCTATTTGGCTGTTTTCTACATCTTGAGCTATTAGGTCCTTCCCTTCGATTAGTTGGATCTGGAATAATTAGGTTTGATGTATACCCCTGTACTGCAACTAGTTTATCATATATGAATATAATATGATGAGGGATTTTAACTTCAAATATCTGGTACACTCCTAACCTTTCATCATCGAGTTTATTAGCTTTACTTTCGTTATGCAAAAGTACTAATTCTCCTTTGTTGTATATACTTTTATGTTTGATTTTACTATCTTGTGACGCTTTATACTTCCTTACATTTCTTGCAGTTATTCTTTTCGCGTGTTCTAAGTATTCTAGATGCTGTTGTTTCCAAAGTTCTACCAAAGTGTCTTTAGATAAATTAGGTGTAATTGCTATAGCAGAAGGCAGATTGTCCCGTCTTCCAAACGTTGATTCTAAAGGTGAATAACCTGTTCCTGCATGAATCGTGATGATAGCTATGCTAGCGTATTTTAGTTTTTCGTCCCAATCATTTTGTTGTTGACCAATATCAATTCTCGGGATGTCCTTTATAATTGCATGAGTTCTTTCGAGACTACCATTCGGCTGTGGATGAAAGATCGTGGTTTTTGCATGCTTTATGTTAAACAAGTTTGCAAATTCTGTCATTAATTTACATATGAAGTTCTGTCCTTGGCCGGTTAGTATGTGTTTTAGGGATGAAAATATGTATATGTAATGATGAAGAAAGGAGCTGATTATTGATGATGCTTGTTGGTTCCTTAATGGTATCAGCATTAGGTATTTTGATAAACCGTCTTGCATTGAGGGTATAAACTGGCGTCCTGATTTGTTTCTTGGTAATGGTCCAATTATGTCCAATTATGTCCTAACATTGTCGTTAGGGTTTTCTGGTGTATCACTGATGATTGCCTCTTCTCTTGGTCTTACTCTTGTTAGTCTGTTGGTATAACAGGTTTTGCAGCTTCTTATGTATTCCATTACATCTTTTTCTAAGCTTTTCGAATAATATTTGCTTCTGATTAGTTCAATCCTATGGTTCTCTCCAATATGTTGTTGTAGGTCGATGGATTCCTTTAGGATTTGCTTGATTTCTTCTTGATTAAGTTCCTTTAAACATTCTGTTGCAGATTTTCGATTCTTACTTTCATAATATTTCATTAAGAATCTTAACATTAGTTGTGTATTGCTGAAGTCCAGTACCTTGATGTCTTGATTGCCGCATTTTATGTTCTTCTGGTTTTGCAGCAGAGCCACGGGTACATGTAATTTGAGTAACAAATATTTCCTGTTATATGGCCCTAGGGGGTCGTATGAGACTTTGGTGCAATGTGGTTTGTTGGCTTCCAGTTTGATTAGCGTATACTTGCATTGTGATGCTTTCCGAATTCCATTTGCTTCGAGTAGTACATCTTCGTCTTCTATGTTCCCCATGGTTTATGGGCTTCCTAGATCGTCTGGTAGAGAATCCTCTGTTTCTTGTGGGTTTATTATTTGCACTTTAATGCCTACCTTTTCGTCTTTCGCTACTCACGCGGGGAATAATCGTGATAATCCGTCTGCTACTACGTTACCTTTTCCTTCCTTATATTCGATCTCATGGTCATATTCTTCTTGCCACAATCTCCATCTCAATAGTCTCGATTAAGAAACCCTGATACTATCTAACCACTTCAATCCTGATGACCCGTTTGCATTATGAATTGTTTTCCGGATATGTATTGGCGTAACCTTTTGATCGCCCAAACTGTAGCCAATAGCTCTTTTTCCGGGATAGTATAACTTCTTTCTGCGGAATTCAGGGTACGTGAGATGAAATTGCAAGGATGTCCGTCCTGTGAGAGCACAGCTCCTAACCCTTCGTAGCTGGCATCCGTAGTCAGTACAAATGTCTTATTAATATCCGGGTATTCTTGCATAGGTTTCCCACATGGTTTATTTTTCAATATGTTGAATGCTGATTGCTGTCCTTCTGTCCAACGAAAGGGAGTATCCTTTTAGGTTAGGATTGCTAGGGGTTTTGCGATTTTGGCGAAGTTTTTAATGAATTTACAATAGTATATATCCAATCCAAGAAATGATTTTGTTTTTGTTATGTTTGTAGGATTAGGGAAGTTTTTTATTGGTTCTATCTATATGGGATTTGGTTTTATTCCGTCTTCAGTGATGATATATTCTAGGCATTCGAGTTCGGGTTTCAGGAATTCACATTTGTCAGGCTATATCTTCAGTCCAACTTCCTTCTGTCTGTTAAACGCTATTGCTAGGTTGCCATTGTGTTCCTCGTTGGTTGATGATCTGTAGGTAAGGCGGATGATAACGGTTAACTTGCTTCATAGCCAGTTATGGCGGACGATGTTGCTTTGTCGTCAGTGGGACTTGGTTCAGACCGGAGTATGCTTTCCATTGCGTGGATTCCCATAGCGCATGCGAGTCCCAGCAATTTCTGCTATTGGGTTTGGAACTTTATATCTAATTCATATAATGCTTCTGTTAGGATTGATATCGCGGAATTGTGAGATATATTTCACTAAGCGTTAGCCTCTTGTCGTGCCTCTAACCCGCATATTGATTCTTGAATGCTTCCCAGTTGTTGAAGCATGGTCTCTTGGGTCGCGAGTATTTTATCTAATGCGCTTTCGGTTATTTGGACTTTAGACATGTTTGAAAGTTTTTACCACGGTTCTCTGGAAGTTCCCCGAAGGTGCAACCTTGGTCCGATTTTCATCTTGCTCCGAGCAGAAATATTTTCTGTTGCTCCAAGATGGATTTGCTGGTGTTTGACTTATTCTGCCCTCGCAGCATCGCCAATTTTGTTACGGTGAAATGCCTGACATGTATTAAAATGAAATATGAACAGTTGGCTCTTCAACCTTGGTGGAAGAGACCCCTTCTAGATGAAACTATGTTTCCTATATTAATACTTATTTCGTAAAATAAGTGCAATACAGATACTGAATAGTTTTAAATATTTATCGCAGTTCTTCGTGATAAGTATACGAATGTAGGAATTATCTGTTCGAGGTATAATGTAAAACTGATTTATTCGTTTGTGCTCGGTTTTTATAATACACTTTTCTGGTTGAAGAAAGTCTTTGTTTGAAAAACTGTATTTCTCAGTAAACGTGTCCCTGGAATTACTTGACTGCACTTTTATGACATTATCTTGTTAAACTTATTGTTATTTTATACAATTGTCAGTATAGGTACCTACACTTGCGGAACGGCACGGCTAGAGTTATTTTGTATTTGCTTTCGCTATAACGGAGCGACACTGCTGCATGATATTCGCTAACTTCTTTAGCACTGATAATGTACCGAATGCATTCATTCGGTGTTTGTTATTTATTCTGTATACTGTGATTCACTGTCAAGAAATTTCCGATTTTCATCATATCTTACAATTTTTACTTTCAAAAATTGTATTTCTTAGGAAAAGTGCACTTGGAATTAGTTGAGTGTTCGTTTATGACAATATTTAGTAATGCATGTAGTTATCTTATACGATTGCCTGTATACGTACTTACGCTGCCGGAGAGACACGTCTAGCGACGTCTTGTATTTGCGTGCGGCAGGGCGCAGTGGTACTACTGGATGGTGTTTATTAGCTTCTGCTTTATACATGATTTTGATTCGTATGCATATTTTCCCAGTCTCCCATTTAATTACATATTCTGTACTTCACTGCTGTGATATATTCTATTTTTCTCAAAATTCTCAATTTTTTGTTTAAAAAATTGTATTTCTTGGTAAATGTGTCTTTGCAATTAGATGAAAGTACATTTAAGGCAATATTTTGTTAAACATATTATTATTTTATATGATTGTCTGTATACGTACCTGCGGTCCAGGAGCAACACGACCGTCTAGGTCTTCTAGTTGTGTACGACAGATCGGACCGTTAATACTAGATGGTTTTTGTTAATTTCATTGGCCTTGATTTTTTACCGTATGCAATTTTTCCCAGTTTTCCATATATTTAAACACACTGTAATTTACTGCTTTGATAGTTTCATTTGTTTTTCAAATATTTCAATTTTTAGTTAAAAGAAATGTATTTCTTATTAAAACTGTCCATTGAATCCGTTGAGATAACGTCTATGTCAACATTTTGTTAAACTTATTCTTTTTTTATACGATAGGCTCCATACGTACCTACGCGTTTGAGGCGACACGACTCGAGTGGTCGTGCAGTTGCGTTCGGTATATCAGAGCGACAATACTATATGGTCCTCGATAACATCTCTGACCTTGATTCTGTACCGTATGCATTTTTCCCCAATCATCCATTTATTACAACATACTAAAATTCACTGTTCTCATATTTGCGACTTTTCTAGAATTTTTCAACCTTTATTTTAGAAAATTGTTTTTCTGAGTAAAAGAGTCATTGGATTTAGTTGAGTGCACGCAAATGACAGTACTTTGTTTATCTTATTGTTATTTTATGTCATTGCCGGTATGCGCACCTACGCTTACGGTGCGACACGAATGGAATAGTCTTGTAGTTGCTTACGGCGGATCGGATGGACATAATGTATGTTATTCTATAATTGCTTTAACCATAATATTGTACCCTATGCATTTTGTCTCAGTTCTGTATTTATTTATACAAACCGTAATTTACTATTTTCATATTTCTGATGTAACAAAATTTCCAGTCTTTAATTTCCAAAACTGAATTTTATAATAAAATTCTCTGTTGAATTAATTGAGTTTACGTTTATGACAATGTTCTGTTGAATTTGATGTCGAGTTATATCATTGTCAGTATACGTACGTACGCTGCCGGTGCACCACGGCTGGAGTGGTCTTCTGGTGGCTTATGGTGGATCGGAGCGGCACTACTGAATGGCTTTCGTCAGTTTCTTCATCCTTCATATTGTACCGTATGCACTCATTCACAGTTTTCAATTTATTTACGCATACCGTTATTTACTCTTATGGTATGTTCGGTTTTCTTTCTGAATTTCTAATTTTTAATTTAAGAAATTTCATTTTTCAGTAAATGTGGCGTGGGGAATAGATGAGTGTACGTTTATGACAATATTTTGATAAACACGTTGTTATTCCATATGACCGTCCGTATACGTACCAACGTTCCCGGAGCAACACGACTGTCTAGGTCTCCTAGTTGCGTACAGCAGATCTGAGCGACAGTAGTGTATCATCTTCGCTAATTTCATTAACCTGTTTATTGTACCGTATGCGCTCTTTCTCAGTTTTCCATTTACTTTCAAATACTGTAATTTACTGTTATGATATTTCCGAGTTTTTTCAAATTTTCAATTTTTCGGTTAAAGAATTTTATTTCTCAGTAAAAGTGCCTTTGGAATTTGTTGAGTGATCGTTTGTGACATTAGTTTGTTAATCTTACTGTTGCCTTATACGATTGTCCGTGTGCGTACCTACGCTTCTTGTGCTATACGACTGGAGTTGTCTCGTAGTTGCGTTGGGTAGATCACAGCGACGCTACTGTATTGTCTTCGTTTATAAGTATAACTTTGACCTTGTATCGTATGCATCTTTCCCCAGTCTTCCATTAATTTATACATATTGTAATTCACTGCAACGGTACTATCAACTTTTATCCAAATTTCCATTTTTTTGTAGCTTTAAAAATTGTATCCTATAGGAGACGTACCTTCCAATTAGTAGAGTGTACGTTTATGGCATTGTTTTGTTGAATTCTTTATCATTTTATAGGACTGCGCCCCGATACCCACCTACGCTTCCGGAACGACACGGCTGGATTAGTGTTGTAGTAGCGATCATTTACGTTTATGACATTATTTTGTTAAAAATATTGTTATTTTATATGATTGTCTGTATACTTATTCACGCTCCCGGCACGACAGGATTGGCAAAGTTTTGTAGTTTCGTACCGCAGGGCGGTTTCAGAACACTCGATGATATTCGATAATTCCTTTAACCATGATCTTGTACGGTATGCATTATCTTCCAGTGTGACATTTATTTATACATACTGTAATTTACTGTCATGATATTACCGCTTTTATTAAAAATTTTCAAATTTGGGTTTAAAAGATTGCATTTTTTAGCGAAATGCCTTTGTACTTACTTCAGTGTACATTTATGACTATATTTTGTTAAACCTATTGTTATTCTATGTGATTGTCTGCGTACGTTGCTACTCCTCCAGAGCGACGCGACTGTCGACGTTTTGTAGTTGACTTCAGCAAACGGAGCGGCACTACTGGATGGCCTTTGCTAATTTGCTGTATTTTGTACCGTATACAGTTTTTCCCAATTTTTTTGTTTCATAAAATTGTATTTCATGGTAAAAGTTTCATTGGAATTAGTTTAGTGTACGTTTATGACAATATTTTGTTAAATTCTTGGTTATCTTGTATTACTGTCTGTATGCGTACCTACACTGTCGGAGCAACACGTATTGGCAGGTCTTGTTGTTGCGTTCGGTAGATCAGCGCTACACTGCTGTATGGTCTTTGATTACTTCAATAATCACAATATTGTACCGTGTGCATTCATCCGCAGCTTTCTATTCATTTCTACATACAGTACCTTGCTGTTATGATATTTTCAATTTTTTCGGAATTCTCAATGCATATATTCAAAAGTTTAATTTTCTTGTAAAAGTGTCTTTGTCATTCGTTAACTGTACCTTCACGACATTATTTTGATAAACATAGTGATATTTTATATGATAGTCTCTATATGTACTTACGTTGCCGGAGGGACACGGCTGGACTAGACTTGTAGGTGCGTGCGGGAGATCGGAGCGGAATACAGGTTGATCTTCGTTAATTTCTTTAGCCATGATTTTACACCGTATGCATATTTTCCCAATTTTGCTATTCATTTATATATTCTGTTATTTACTGTTATGATATTTTGGACCTTTTGTCGTTATTTTCAATTTTAAGATTAAAAAATTCTATTTCCTGGTAAAAGTGTCTTTGCAGTCGATCGTGTGCTCGTTTATGACAATAGTATGTTATATTCTTTCCATTTTATATGATACATTGTATACGTACCTTCGCTTGCAGAAAGACACGACTGGCGAGGTCTTGTAGCTGCGTACGGCAGATCGAAGCGACACTACTGTATGATCGTCGTTATTTTTGCTAACCATGATACTGTAGTGCATGCAACCTTTCCCAGTTCTCCGTTTATTTATACGAATTGTAATTTTCTGTTGTGATATTTTCGTTCTTCTGCAAAATTTTCATTCTTTGGATTCAAATATCGTATTCCCAAGTGAACGTGTCTTGGAATGATTTGTACGTACATTAATGATAATATTATGTTAAATTCTTTCTTATTTTATATGATTGTCTGTATGCCTACACACGATGTTGAAGCGACACGACAGGCAGGGTCTGGCAGTTGCGTACGGCGGAACGAAGCGGCACAGCTAGATGGTCTTCGATATTGTATTTATCCTTCATTTTGTGACGTATGAATTTTTTCCCAGTTCTCGATTTATTTATACTTACTGTAATTCACCGTTAGGATATTTTCAATCATTTTCAACATTCCCAACGTTGAACTTCAAGCGTCATATTTTTTGGAAAATGCGTCATTGGAATTAATTAAGTGCACGTTTATACGGATATTACGTTGAATTTGCTGTTGTATTATATGACTGTCTGTATACATACCTACGCTTCCGAAGCGACACGAATGGAATGAACTTGTAATTGGGTACGGCAGATCGGAGCGGCATCACTGGATGGCCTTCGTTAATTTCATTAACCTTGATTTTGCGCCGTATGCATTCTTTCGCCGTTTTCTATTTATTTCTACATACCGTGACCCACAGTTATGATATTTCCGATTTACTTCACATCATCCAATTTGCAATTTCAATAATTTTATTTTTTAGGAAAAGTGCCTTTGGAGTTAGTTGGGTGTACGTTTGTGACACTATTTTGATAGACGCATTGTTATTTTATATGATTGTCTGCATACATACCTACACTTCAGGAGCGACACGCCTGGAGCGGGCATGTAGATACGTACGGTAGAACGGAGCGAGAATACTATATGATCTAGGGTAATTCCAGTAGCCTTGATATTATTCTATATGCACTCTTTCGCAGTTTCCTATTTATTTCTACATACTGCAATTTACTGTTATGATATTTCCGATTCCTTTCAAAATTTCAAATTTTTAGCATCAGAAATTGTATTATATAGGAAAAATGTTCTTGGAAATAGTTGAGTGCACGTTTATGACATTATTTTGTTAATTTTACTGTTATTTTATGCGATTGTCTATGTATGTAGCTGCACATCCGGAACGTCACGGCTGGAGTTATGTTGTAGTTGCGTTCACAAGATAGGTGCGACGCTGGTATATGGTCTTTGTGAACTCCCATAACCCTGGTTATGTACCGTATGCATTTTTCCCAGCCTTCAATTTATTTATGCATACCGTAATTCGCTGTTATAATATATCCTACTTTTCTCAAACTTCCAAATTTTCAAATAAAAAAAAATGTATATCTCATGAAATGTGACCTTGCAATTAGTTCAGTGTATGTTTATGACAATATTTTGTTAAATTCATAGTTATTTTATATAAGAGTCTCTATACGTACCAACGGAGCGAAGGGACTGGAGTGGTCTTGTAATTGTGTTCGGGAGATCGAAGCGAAACCACTGTATGGTCATTCTTGGTTTTTTTTTACCTTAATGTTGTACCGTATCCTATCATTCTGAGTTTTCTATTTATTTCTACGTGATGTAGTTCACTGTTACGATACTTTCCATGTTTTTCAAAATTTTCAATTTTTATTTTAAAAATTGTGTTGTTAGTAAAAGTTCCCTTTGAATTAGGGGAGTTTAGGTTTATGACAATATCATGTTAAATTCTTTGTTATTTTATATGATTGTCTGTATACGTACCTGCGATGTGGGAGCGATACCACTGGCGCGGTCTTGTAGTTGATTAATGCACATCGGCGCGGCATAGTGCACGGTCCTCGTTAATTTCATTAACTAAAATAGTGTACCCTACTCGTTCTTTAGCACTGTTTTATATATTTCTATATACTGCAGTTTACTGTCATGCCGTTTTCAATTTTCCTCGAAATTTTCAATTCGTAATTTCAAAATTTGTATTTCTCAGTAAAAGTGTCATTGAAATTAGATAAGTGGACGATTATGGAATTATATTGTTAATATAATTGTTATTATATATGATTGTTTGCGAATGTACCTGCACTGCCGCAGCAATGACGAGTGTCGAAGACTTCTGGTTGTCTACGGCAGATCGGAGCGCCACTACTGCAAGGTATTCGTTAATTTCGTTGGCCGTGATATTGCACCGTATGCATGTTATCTCAGTCCTCCATTTATTTATATATGCTGTAATCTACTGTTATGGTATTATCGATTTTCTTCAAAATTACCAATTATTAATTTCAAAAATTGTATTTTTCAGGAAAAGTTCCTTCGTATTCGTAAAGTACACGATTATGACAATATTTTGTTAAACGTATTGTTATTTCATACGAATGTCTGTATACGTACCTCCGCTGTCGGAGCGACACGACTGGCGATGTCTTATAGCTGCGTACGGCAGATGACAGTGTCACTACTGGATGGTCTTCGCTATTTTGTTTGACCTTGATAATGTGCCGTATGCATTTTTCCCAGTCTTCTATTTATTTACGGATACTATAATTCACTATCCAGATATTTTGTATACCTTTTCAAAATTATCAATCCTTAATTTTAGAAATTGAATTTCTCAGTAAAAGTACCATTGGAATAAATTGAGTGTACGCCTATGACATTATTTTGTTAATCTTATTGTTATATTATACATTGTCAGTATAGACACCCACCCTGCCGGAGCGAAACTACAGTCGAGTACACGTTGTTGCGTACAGCACAACGAAGATGTGCTACTGTATGATTTTCGGTAATTTCTGCAACCGTGATACTGTAATGTATGCATTCTTTGGCATTAATCTAGATAATTCTACACACTGTAATATACTGTTACGATATTTCCGATTTTCTTCGAAATTATCAATCATTAGTTTGAAAAAAATGTATTTCTTAGTAAAAGTGGCTTTGGAATTTGTTCAGTGCACGCTCATGAAGTTACTTTGTTAAACTTAATGTTATTTTATATGATTGCCGGTATGCGCGCGTAAGCTTCCGGAGCGACACGGTTGGAGTGGTCTTGTAGTTGCGTACGGCAGATCGGAGCGCCATTCTGTATGGCATTCTATAACTTCTATCACCATAATATTGTACCGTATGCATTCTTTCGCAATTTTCTATTTACTTCTACACGCTGCAATTTACTGGTATGATATTTTCAATATTTCTTTAAATTTTCAACTCTAATTTTAAAAAATTGTATTTCTCAATAAAAGTGACAATGGAACTAGTCGAGTGAACGTTTAAGGACTTATTTTGTTAAACCTACTGTTATTCTTTACGATTGTCTGTCTATGTACCACCGCTTCCGGAGCGACACCGTCGGATTCTTCTTGTCGTTTCGTGCGATAGATCGGAACGGCATGACTGTATGGTCTCCGTGAATTTCATTAACCTCGATATTGAACCGTCTGCATTCTTTGCAGTATTCCATTTATTTATAGATGCTGTAATTGGCAGTTATGATATTTTCGATTTTTTGTTCAAAATTCAGAATTTTTCTGTTATGAAATTGTATTTGTAAGTAAAAGTGTCTATGGAATTTGATATGTATACATTTATGACAATATTATGTTACTTTCTATGTTAGTTTATATGCTTCATTGCATAGGTACCTGCGCTTCTGGAGCGACAAGACTGTAGTGGTCCTGCAGTTGTGTTCGGAAGATCGGAGCGACACCACAGTTTGGTTTTAGATAATTTCATTAACATTCATATTGTACTGATTGCATTCTTTCCCAGCTTTCCATTTATATATACTTACTGCAATTTACTGTTACGATGGTTTCGATTTTCATCAATGTTTCCAGTTATTAACACCAGAAATTGTATTTTCTAGTAAAAGTGTCATTGAAATCAGTTGTGTGTACCTTTATGACAAAATCTTGCGAAGCTTGTTATTGTCTTATATGATTGTCTGTAGGCGTACCTGCGCTCCGGGAGCGACACGACTGTCACGGTCTTGTAGTCAAAGATGGTATCCGGAGCGGTACTACTGGATGGCCATTGTTAATTTCTTCAACCTTCATTATGTGCCATATGCGTTCATCCCTATCATCCACTTGTATATACGTACTGTAATTTACTGTTTGATATTTTCGACTTTTTTCATAATTTCTCGTTTTTAATTTGAAAAATTGTAGATATTAGTAATCGTGACTTTAGAATTAGTCGAAAGTATGTTTATGACAATATTTCATTAAGTTCCTTGTCATTTTATAGGATGATCTCTATACTTACCTGCGCTTCCGTGGCGACACGGCTGGAATCGTTTTGTAGTAGCGTTCTTAGATCAATGCGACACAGCTGTTTGCTCTTAGCTAATTTCCTTATCCTTAATGTTGTGCCGTATACATTCCTTTACAATTTTCTCTTTACTGCCACTTTACAGAAACTTACATTTGTGATATTTTCGATTTTCATCATAATTTCTAGTTTTTATTGTTAGAAAATGTGTTTCATATTAAAAGTGTCCCTTGAGTTAGTTAAGCCATGCATTGTGTATGCATTCTATCTCACGTTTGTATCTATGTCTACGTACTGCAATTTACTGCTATGATATTTTCGATTTCCTTCAAAATTTTCAACTTTTAAGTTAAAAAATTGTATTTCTTGGTAAAAGTGCTTTTGAATCAGTTGTGTTCACGTTTATTACTATAGTTCGTTAAACTTATTGTTATTTTATATAATTGTCTGCACAAGTACCTACGCTGTTGGAGCGAGACGGCTTAAGTGGTCCTATAGTCGCGTTCAGTATTTCGTTGCGTCAATGCTGTATGGTTTCGGTGAACTCCATAACCATGATATTGTACCATATAGAATCTGTCACATTTTCTTATTTGTTTCTACATACTGTGATATAGGGTTGTGGTACTATCGATTCTTCCAAAGTTTTCCATTTTTAGTATAGTGAATTCAGTATATAGAATATCGTACACAGAGTGCCTTTTGAATTGGTTGAGTGTACGTTTATAACACTGTGACGCCAGCCATAATCCAGCCAACGCACCGCCAGACGCATCGCCCAGACAGCAACCGTAGCAAAACCAGCCAAAGCCAGATTACACATGACTTGAAACCGCTTACTCAACTAAAAAATTATAGTATAAAAACCGAGCACAAACGAATAATGCAGTTCCATATTATACCTGAAACGAAACTTTTCTGCATTTGTATACCTATCCTGACAACCGACGTTAAGTGGTTAAAACTATTCAATATCTGTATTACACTTACTTTACGGAATATGTATTAATATAAGAAACCTAGTTTCTTCTAGAAGGGAGCTCTTCCACCAAAGTTGAAGACCCGCCTGTTTATATTTTATTTCAATACCTGGCACGTATTTCCCCGTGACAAAATTGGTTTATATTTTATTTCAATACTTGCCACTTATTTCCCCGAGACAACTGCATTATGATAAACATGTCGATATTTCATGCGATTGCCTGTATACGTAAGTACGGTTGGAGTAGTGTTGCAGTTGCGATGGGTATATCGTAGCGACCCTACCTACTATATGGTCTTCGTTAATTTCCTTAATCATAATACTGTACTGTGTCCCAGTCTGCCATTTATTTATACATACTGTACATCACGGTTATGCTATTCTTGATTTTTTCATAATTTCAAGTTTTTAGTCAATAAATTTGTACTTCATAGTAAAAGTGTCATTTCAATTAGATATGCCTACGTATATGCAATATCATGTTCAATTTTCTGTGGTAATCTATGATTGTCAGAATGCAAACCTACGCTTGTAGTTCGACACGACTGGGCGTAGATGCGTACGGCAGATCAGAAAGGCTCTACCATATGATTTCCGTTAATTTCTCTAACCATGTTATTTTAACACACGCATTTTTTCCTGTCTTCCATTTACTTGTAAATATTGTAATATAATGTTATGATATTTTTCATTCTTTAGATAATCATCAATTTTGTGCTTAAAGGACTGTATTCCTTAGTAAAAGTGTCGATGCAATTATATGAGTTTACACTTATATAAAATAACAATGTGTTTAACAAAATAGTGTCATATGTCTGTACACGTACCTACGCTGCCAGAGCGACACGACATTTTATTTTAGGAAATTGTATTTCGTAGTAAAAGTGACATTGGAATTATTTGAGAGTACGATTGTGACGTAATTTTGTTAAATTTGTTGTTATGTTATATGGCTGTCTGTATACGTACCTACCCTGTAGGAGAGACACGACTGGAGGAGGCAGGTAGTTGCTTACCGTAGATAGTAGCGAGAATCCTGTATGGTCTTGGTTAATTCCTTCAGGCTTGATAGTGTACTGTATGCACTCTTTCGCAGTATTCTATTTATTTCGTCATACCGCAATTTACTGTTATGATGATTTCTATTGGTTTTTAAATTTTCAGTTCTTTGTTTAAAGAAAATTGTATTCCTTAGTGAAAGTGGAATTATTTGAATGCACGCATGTGACATTCTTATGTTAAACTTATTGTTTTTTATAAGATTGCATGTATGCACAACTACGCATCAGGGGCAAAACGGCTGAAGTGGTACTGTAGATGCCTACGGCAAATGGAGCGGTACTACTCGATGGTCTTCGTTAATATGTTTAACAGTATTATTGTACCGTATGCATTCCTTCGCAGTTTTCTATTTACTTCTACACGCTGAAATTTACTGGTATGATATTTTGAATTTTCTTCTAAATTTTCAACTCTAATTTTAAAAAATTGTATTTCTCAATAAAAGTGACATTGGAACTAGTTGAGTGAACGCTTAAGAAGTTATTTTGTTAAACCTGCCGATATTCTTTACGATTGTCTGTCTATGTACCACCGATTCCGGAGCGACACAGTTGGATTCGTCTTGTCGTTTCGTGCGATCGATCGGAACGACATGACTGTATGGTCTCCGTGAATTTCAATAACCTCGATATTGTACCGTCTGCATTTCTTTGCAGTTTTCCATTTATATACACATACTGTAATTTACATTTATGATATTACCGCTTTTATTAAAAATTTTCAAATTTGGGTTTAAAAGATTGCATTTTTTAGCGAAATGCCTTTGTACTTACTTCAGTGTACATTTATGACTATATTTTGTTAAACATATTGTTATTCTATGTGATTGTCTGCGTACGTTGCTACTCCTCCAGAGCGACACGGCTGGAGTGGTCTTGTAGTAGCGTACGACAAATCGGTTGCGCCATACTGGATGAACTTCGCTGCGTTCTTTGATCATCAGTTTGAGCCATATACTTCTTCCCAATTGGTCCATTTATTTACGCAGTGTGTAATATAGATGTTACGATATTTTCGAGTTTCTTTTTCAAAATTTTCAACCTGTATTTAAAAAATTTTATTTCTTAGTAAAAGTACTATGGGAATTTGTTGAGTTTACGATTATGACAGTATTTTATTAACGTTATTTTTATATCGTATGATTGCCTGTATGCGCACTTTCGCATCCGGATCTGCACGGAAGGGTGGTCATTTTGTTGCGTCCGTCAGATCAGGGAGGCATATTGCATGGTCTCCGTTAATTTCATTGACCATAATATTGTACCATATGCATTCTTTGACAGATTTATATATATTTCTACATACTGTAATTTAGAGTGTATGATATTTTCGATTTTCTTCATAATTTTCAGTTTCTAATTTTTAAAAAATGTGTCTCTTAGGACACGTGCCTTCGGAATTAGATGAATGATCGATTACGGCAACATATGGTTATACTTATTGTTACCTTATATGGTTGTCCGTACTGGTAACTGCACAGCCGGAGCGACGCAACTGGCTAGGTCGTGCAGTTGCGTACAGCAGATAGGAGAGACACTACTGCATTATATTCATTAATATCTCTATCCTTGATATTGTACCGCATGCATTTTTCCTCAATCTTCAATTTATTTATACATATCGCTATTTAAGGTTGTGATATTTTCAATTTATTTAAAATTTTATATTTCTAATCTTGGAAATTGAGTTTTGTAGTGAAAGTGTCTTTAGAATGAGTTCTGCGTACGTTTATGCGTATATAATGTTAATCTTATTGTTATTTTATATGACAGTCTGTGTATGTACCAACGCTTCCGGAGCGACAGGGCTGGCGAGGCCTTGCAGTTGCTTATGGTAGAACGGAGCGGCTCTACAGAATGGCTTTCGTCAGTCCCTTTAACCTTGATATTCTACCGTATGCATTCTGTCGCAGTCCTCTATTTGTTCCTACATACTGTAGCTTACTATTATAATATTTACGACTTTTTTGAGTATTCCGAACTTTTAATTTCAAACATTGTATTTTACAGGAAATGCGTCAATGGAATTATTTAAGTGTACGTTTATGACTATATTTTGTTCAATTTATTGTTGTATTATCTGTTTGTCTGTACACGAACATGCGCTCGCGGAACTACCTGACTTGAGTGGTCTTGCAGTTGCTTACGGCAGGTCGGAGCGGTATCACAGTATGGTCATCGTTAGTTTCTCATCGCTTGATATTGTACCGTATGCATTCTTTCGCAGTTCCCCATTTCTATATACATACTGTAAATTACTGTTATGCTATTTTCGATTCTATTAAAAATTTCAAATTTTTAGTTTCAGAAATTGTATTTCTTAGCAAAAGTGTTTTTGGCATTAGGTCAGTGCCGCTTATAACAATATCTTGTTAAATTCCATGTTACAATATATGATTACCTCTATATGTACTTACGTTGCCGGAGCGACATGACTGGAGTGGAATTCTAGTTGGTTACGGCATATCGGATTGTCACGATTCGGTACATCACAGTTACGTCTCAGCGCACCGGTGCAACATTACCGGAGTGGATTTGTAGTTGCATGTGGTACATAGGAGCGACACAACTGGATGGTTTTCTTTAATTCCCATAATCTAGGTGTCGTACCGTATGCATTTTTTCCCAGATTTCTATTCGTTTCTACATACTGTAATTTACTGCTTTGATACTTGCGATTTTTCTCAAAATTCCTAATTTTAAATTTTTAAAATTTTACTTCCTAATAAAAGTATCTTTATTCTATAAGATTATCTATACACATACCTATGCTTCCGGTGCGACAGAGCAGCTGTTGTCTCTTAGTTGTGTTCGGTAAATCGGAGCGACACTGCTGTATGGCGTTCGTTAATTTCATTATCCATGATTTCGAACCCTATGCAATTGTTTCATATATGCCCATTTATTTGAACATTCTGCTATTTACTGAGATGATACATTAGATTTTTTTTTCAAAATATTTAATTTTTATTATAAGAGACTCTATTTCATAGTAGAAGTGTCTTTGTAATTAGTTGAGTGTACGTTTGTGACAATATATTCTTAAACTTATCGCTACTTTATATGATTGTCTTTATGCGTGCGTTTGCTTCCGGAGCTACACCGCTTGAGTTGCATTGTCGATCTGTACGGCAGGACGGAGCCGCATACTGTACGGTCCTCGTTAATTCCTTTAAACTTTATTTTAAGCCCTCCGAATTTATGTATTTATTTACACATTCTGCGATTCACTGTTATATTTTCGATTTATTTTAATAATTTTCATTTATTATTATTTGAAAATGTATTTCGTAGTAAAACTGTCTATGGAAATAGTTGAGTGTACGTTTATGACAATATTTTGTCATTCTCCTTGTTATTTTATACGATTGTCTGTATAAGTACCTACTCTGCCATACCTACACGACTGGCCGCGTCTGGTAGTTTCGTACGGCAATTGGGAGCGGCATGCTGGATAGTCTTCGGTAACTTCTTCAACCTTAATATGATTCCGTTTGCATCCCTTCGTTTTCCTTTAATATATAAATATGGTAATTTGGTGACATGGTATTTTTGATTTTCATAAAAAGTTTACTTCTTAGTTTAAATAATTATATTTCTTAGTAAAAGTGATTTTGGTATTAGATGTGCTTACCCTGGCGACATTATTGCGTTAAACTTGTTGTTATTTTCGTTGTTATTACTTTGTTGTTATTTGTTGTTATGTTAGTTTATGTCCTACGCGTCCGGAGCGACATGGCAGGCGTGGGTCTAATAGTTGCATTCGCTAGAACGGAGCGATACTGCTGTTTGGTCCTTGTTAATATCTTCAACCATGATATAGTCCGGTATGCATTTTTGACCATTCTATAATTAATTAGGTAGACTATAGTTTACTGTTATGACATTTTAGTTTTTTTCCAATATTTCCAATTTTTAGTATTCAAAAATTATATATCGTTACGAAATTTCCTTTCGTATTAGTTGAGTGCGCGTTTATGACAGCAGCTTGTTAAACTTTTTGTAGTTATATACGATTTTGTGTATACGTACCAACGCTTCCGGAACGACAAGACAAAAGTGGTCTTCTAGTTGCTTCGGCAGATCGTAGCGGCGCTACTGTATGGTCCTCGTTAATTTGTTTAATCTTGATTTTGTACAGCATGCATCTTTCCCAGTCATCGATTTGCATATACATACAGTAATTGACTGTTGTGGTATATTCGATTTTCTTGAATAATTTCAATTTTTATGTTAACAAATTTTCTTACTTAATTAAAGTGCCTTTGGTATTCTCTGTGTGCACGCTTATGACAATATTATGTTATATTCTTTGTTATTTTATATGATTGATTGTATATGTACTTACGCTGTCGGCGAGACACGACTTGCGACGACCTGTAGTTGCGTGCGGCAGAACGGAGCGGCTCTACCAGACAGTCTCAGTTTATTACTTTAACCCTGATATTATAGCGTATTCAATGGTTCCAATTCCTGCTTTTGTATATACATACTGTAATTCGCTGTCATGACATTCTAAATTTTTATCAAAATTTGCAACTTTTAGTTTATGGAATTATATTCCTTGGTAAAAGTGTGTTTGAAATGAAATAAGTGTACGTGAGTGACAATATTCTGTAAATGGTGCTGTTACCTTATACGTTCTGTATATGTACTTCCGATGCCGGAACGACACGGCCGGCAATGTCCTTTACTTGCGTTCGGTAGCTCGAAGCGGCACTGCGGAATCGTCTTGGTGAATTTTTCTAACCATTATATTACATACTTTTTCGCTTTTTTCCATTTATGTATAAATGTTATGATATTATCTATTTTCACTAAATTTTCAATTTAAACTTTTAAAAATTGTGCTTTTTAGTAAAAGCTTCCTTGGAATTAGTCGAATGCCCCTTTATGACATTGTTTTATTAAACTTATTTTTATTCTTTATGATTGTCTGTCTACGTACCTACGCTTCCGGATCGACACGACTGGTGTGGTGCTGCAGTTGCTTTCGGTAAATAGCTGTTTTTAATTTCTTCAACCTTGATATTGTACCGTATGCTTCTTTCCCTACGTATCCATTTATTTACGCATACTGTATTCTACGGTTATGATACTCATTTTTCTTTCAAAATTCCCAATTTCACTTTTAAAAATTATATTTCGTCGGAATAGTGCCTTCGAATTATTAGAGTGTACGTTGATGGCAATATTTAGATGAATTCTTTGTTATTTTGCGTGATTGTCAGTATACATACCTTCGATTCCAGAGCGACACGACTAGAGTGATCTCGTACTTGCTTTCGGTAAACAGGAGTGTTGCCACTGGATAGCCTTCGCTAACTTCTATCACCACGACCATGTACGTATCCATTTTCCCTATGTTTTCTATTTATATGAACATACCATAATTAACTGTTATATTTTCAATTTCACTCAAAATATTTAATTCTCAGTTTATGAAATAGTAGTTCATAGTAAAAGCGTCTTTGAGAATTGCTGAGGGTACATTTGTGACAATATTTTGGTGAATTTGTTGTTGCATTATATGATTGTCTGTACACGAGTTTACGCTGTCGGTTCCATCCGAATGGAGTGAACTTGCAGTTAAGTATGGTAGATCGTTGCGACGCAACTCTGCTTGTCACCGTATGCCTGTCGGCTCTGCGGATCTATACGAACGGATTGACGATGTAGTTTTGTACGGAAGATCGTAGAGGCTCAACCGGTTAATATACCTTACTTTCTTTAACCTTGATTTTGGCCCGCATCCGTTCCTTCTTATGTTTTCTATTTACTTATACATACTCCAATTTGCTGTTATATTTTCGATTTTCATTCTAAATTCTCAGCTTAGTATTAAAAAAGCTGTACTTCTCTGTATCGTGTTCTTCCGAGTTGGTCCCAGTTTCCTATTTATTTACGAATACCCCCATTTAGTGTTATGATAGCTTCGATTATTTAGAAATTCTCAATTATCACTTTTAAAAATTGTATTTCACTGTAAGAATGTCTTTGGAGTTTGTGGCGTTTACGTTTATGACATTATTTTGTTAAACTACTTGTTACCTTATGTGATTGTCTGTATACGTACCTACGCTGTTGGAGCGACACCGCTGGCGTAGCTTGTAGTTCCGTATTGCAGATTGAAGCAGCACCACTGTATGAACTTCGTTAATTTCTTCAACCATATTATTGTCCCGTATGCATTCCTTAGCAGTTTACGATGTATTTCTGCACACTGCAATTTACTGTTATGATACTTTCGACTTTCTTCGAAATTTTCAATTTCTATCTTAAAAAATTGTATCCCTTAGTAAATGTATCGTTGGAAATAAATGATTGTACGCATATCACATTATCACGTGAACCTAATTGTTATTATATATGATTGTCTCGGCACGTTCCTTCATTGCAGGAGCAACACGACACGCGAGATCCTTCAGTGGGGTACGGCAGATCGAGGTGGTACTGCTGGAAGGTCTTCGTCAATTTATCTAACCATGATATTGTACCGTATGTACTTTTTACAAACCTTCCGTTTATTTATACGTACTGCATCTGACAGCTATGATGTTTTCGATATTTTCCATCAGTAAAAGTGTCTTTGGAGTTCGTTGAGTGTACGTTCATGACGTTACTTTGATAAACTTACTGCTATTTTATACGACTGCCTGTATACGTACCTACGCTTCGTCTGCAACACTGCTGGAGTGAGCTTATAGTTTCATTCGGTAGATGAGAGGGACACTACTGGATGGTCTTTGCTAATTCTATTTACCTTGACATTATACCATTTGCATTCTTTCGCACTTTTTCATTTCTTTCTACATTCTGTAACTTAATGTTTTGTTATCTGCGATTTTCTACGAAATTTTCAATTTTTAGATTAAAAATTGTATTTCGTAGCAAAAGTATCTTTGGAGTCAGTAAACTGTACGCTTATGCCAATATCTTCTTAAATTGTTTGTTACCTTATATGATTGCATCTACATGTAGTTACGTTGCCAGAGCGACACGGCTGGAGTGGACTTGTAGTTGCGTATGGTACATCGGAGCAACGCCAATTGATGGCCTTAATTTCTTTAACTTGGTGGTTAATTTCTTTAACTTTGAACTTGTACCATTAGCATTTGCTCCCAAGTTTCTATATATTTATACGTAATGTAATTTATTGCTGTGATTCCTTCTATTTTTTCCTCAATTTTGATTTACTAATTTTTAAAATTCTATTCTTTATTAAGAACGACTTTGTGATTAGTTGAGTGCACGTTTATGACCATACCTTGAAAAATTTGTTGTTACACTTTATGATTATGTCTATACGGATACGTATTATCGGATTGTCGCGATTCGGTACTTCACCGTATGCGTATCAGCGCACTACAGCAACATGACCGGAATGAACTTGCAGTTGCATACGGTACATCGGATCGACACTACTGGATGAATTTCCTTAATATCCATAATATGGATGTTGTACCGGATGCAACTCTTTCCCAAATTTCTATTCGTTTCGACATACTTTAATTTACTATTTTGATATTCGCGATTTTTCTCAGAATTTCCAATTTGTGTTCTAAATAATTGCATTTCATAGTAAAATTGTCCATGGAATTAGTTGAGTTCATGTTTATGACATCATTTTGTTATACTTATTGTTATTTTAACCGATTATTTGTATACGTACCTACCCTTCAGGATCGACTGGACTACAGCGGTCTTGTAGTTGCGTTCACTAGGTCGGAGCGACACATCTGTATGGTCTTCAATTATTTCTTTAACCTTGATACTGTACCGTTGGCATTATATCGCAGTTTTTTATTTAAGATTTCAGATTTATTTCTACATACAGCAATTTATTTATGTGATATTTTCGATTCTCGTCAAGACGTTTCATTTTTACTTTAAAAGATTGTACTTCTTAGTAAAACTGCCTATGGAGTTAGCTGAGTCCACGTGTATGACAATATCCTGTTATACCTATAGTTATTCTATATGATTGTCTGTATACGCACCTACATTGCCGAAGCAACGGGAATGGTGTAGTCTTGTAGTTGGGTACGGCAAATCGGGGCCGCATTACTGGATGGCCTTTGTTAGATTCTTTAGCCTTGATTTTATGCCGTATGCATTCTTCCCAATTTACTCATTTATTTACACACATTACAATTAACTGTAATGATATTTTCTATTTTTACAAAACCATAAATTTTTAGTATAAAAAATTGTATTTCTTAGTAAACGGGCTTTGGAATTAGTTTAGTGTACGATAATGCCAACATTATGTTACATTCTTTGTTATTTTATATGATTGTCACCATATGTACCTATGCCGCCGGAGCGACACGACTGGAGTCATCTTGCTGTTGCGTTTGCTACATCGGAACGACAGATGTTGATGGACTTTGTTAAGTTCTTTAACCATGATATTGTACTGTATGCATTTTTCCATGTAATCCATTTAATTACGCATTGCATAGTTCACTGTCATGGTAAATTCAATTTTGTTCAAAATTTTCAGTTTCTGTTACAAATAATTGTATTCCACGGCAAAAGTGTCATTGGAATTAGTGGATTGTACGTTTCATATATTATTTCGTTAATCTCACTGTTATTTCACGCGATTGTCTGTGTATGTACCTGCATTTCCGGAACGACACGGCTCGAGTTATGTTGTAATTACGTTCACAAGATAGGAGCGACGCTGCTATACGGTCTTTGTTAATTCCCTCAAACTCTGTATTGCACCGTTAATATTCATTTGCAGATTTCTATTTATTTCTACGCACAGTGATTTACTGTTTTGATATTTTCGATTTTGTTCCAAAAGTTTCAATTCTTAGTTCAAAAAATTGTATTTCTCAGTAAAAGTGTCATCGGTATTAAGCGAGTGTGCGTTTCTTATATTATGTTGTAAAACTTAACGTCGTTTTAAATGATTGTCTCTATACGTATCTACGCTGCCGGAGCAACACGACTGGAGTGGTTCTGTACTTGTGTAGGGCATATCTCAGCCGCACTACTGGATGATCTTCGATAACTTCTTTAACCCCAATTCTGTACGGTATGCATTCGTACGTATTTGTCTATTTACTTCTACATCGTGTAATTTACTGTAATGGTATTTTCGATTTATTCTTCGAAATTTCACATTCGCAATTTCAAAACTTGTATTCCCTAATAAAACTGCCTTTGGAAATAGTTGAGTGTAGGATTAAGACAATATTTGTGAAGATTGTTGGTATTATATATGCTCGCCTGTAGGCTTACCTACGCTCCCGAAACTACACGATAGACGTGGCCTTGTAGTTGCTTACGGCTGATCGGAGAGGTACTACTGGATGGACTTCGATAACTTCTTGGGCCCTGATTGTGTACCGAACACATACTTTTGTAGTTTTCTATTTACTTATACATACTGTTATTTAATGTTATGATAATTTCTATTTTTTTTTTCACAATTTCCAATTTTAAATACCAAAAATTTAACCTTGGAAGAAAAGTCCCATTGTAATTAGTTGTGTGTACGTATATTACAATATTTTGCTGAATTCGTTGTTATTTTATGTTTGTCAGTATATGTACCAACGCTGCCGGAGCGACAGGACTGTAGTGGACTTGTTCCGATTCGGTTGATCGGATCGAATCTACTCTTCGTACTACATTAATTTCGTTATCCTTAATATTGTTCCGTATTCAGTACTTCGCAGTTTACCATTCATTCGTACAAACCGTACTTTAGTATTACGTTATTTACGCTTCTTTTCAAAACTTTGAATTTTTAATTTTAAAAATTGTATATTTTCGTAAAAGTGCCTTCTGAATTAGTTGAGTAGACGTTTATGACTATACCTGCTATTCCTGTCGTTATTTTATGTGATTGTCGCCATACGTACCTACGCTGCCGGACAGACTCGACTAGAGTGGCGTGGTAATTACGTATCGTGCATCGGAGCGGCACTGCAGGATGGCCCTTGTTGTTTTCCTTAACCTTGAATTTCTATCGTCTGCATTTTTTCCAAGTCATCCATTTATATACATACTGCACTTTGGAATAATGATACTCCCGATTTTTTACAAAATTTTCAATTTTCAATTTAAAAATTGTATTTCTTATTAAAAGTATCTTTTGAAATAGTTGAGTTTACCCTTATCACAATATCTTCTAAGGTTTGTTGCTATGCTATATGATTGCCAGTATGTGTATCTACGATCCCGTGCGACACGACTGTCAAGGTCTTGTAGTTGCGTACCGCGGATCGGCGCGTCATAGCTGCATGGCCTTCGTTAACTTCGTTAACCTTGATTTTGTACTCAATGCATTTTTCCCAGCTTTCCATTTATATATACATAATGTAATTTACTGTTTTGATATTATCGATTCTTTTCAATGTTTTCTGTTTTTAGTTTCAAAGTTGTATTCCTTGGTAAGCGTGTTTTTGGAATTAGTTGAGTGTACGTTTATGACATTGTTTTGTTAAGATGACTGTGATATTACATGATTGCCTGTAAGCGTACCTACGCTGCCAGAGCGACACGAATGGCGGAGTCCAGTAGTTGCGTACGGCAGAAAGGAACGGCACTATTGAATGATCTCTGTTATCTTGTGTAACCTTCAGATTGTACCGTTTGCATTTTTCCTTAGTTGTCCATTTATTTCTACAAAGTGTAGTTTGCTCTTTGAATATTTGCGACTCTTCGCAAAATTTCCAATTTTATTTATGAAGATCGTGTTTCTTAGTAAAATTGCCTTTGCAATTAGCTGAGTGTACGTTTATGACAATATTATGTTAAATATCTTGTTCTTTTATACGATTGTCTGTATAGGTACCTACACTGCCGGAGGGATACGACTGATGCCTTCTTGTAGTTGCGTACGGTAAAAAGGAGCGGCACCACTGAAAGATCATCGTTAATTTCTTTAACCTTGATTTATGTACAATATGCGCTGTTCCCAGTTTCCATTTATTTATGCACAGTGTAATGTACTGTTATGATATCTTCGATTTTTCTTTCAACGTTTTCAGTGTTTAGTTTAGAAAACTGCAGGTCTTAGTAAAATTGTCTTTGGAAATAGTTGAGTGCACGATTATGACATTATTTTGTTAAACTTATTGTTACGTTATACGATTGTCATTATACGTACCAATATCCGGGGAGCGACACAGTTGTAGTGCTCTTCTAGTGGCGTATGGTAGATCGGTGAGTCACTACTAGATGGCCTCTGTTTATTTCATCAGCATTGATTTTGCTCTGTATGCATTTTATCCCAGTCATCCAATTATTTATACATACAGCAATGTGCTGTTATGATATTTTGAATTTTTTTCAAAATTTTCAATTTTAGTTTGACAAAATTGCATCATTTTGTAAATGGTAGTTTGGAATTTGTTGAGTGTCCCTTTATGACAATATTTTATTAACCTTATTGTTATCCTACATGACTGTCTCTATACATACCTACGCTGTCAGAGAAACATGTCTGGCGTGGACTTGTAGTGCGTTCGGTAGAGAGGAGCGGGAATATTCTATGGCCATTGATGATTTCTTTAACTTTGATATTGTTCCGTTTGCATTCCTTCGTAGTTTTCTATTTACGTCTACATACTGTAACGTACTCTTTTGATATTTTTGATTTTTTTCTAATTTTCAATTTTTAGTTTAAAAAATTGTATTTCAATGAGGCATTGAAACTTGATGAGTGTACGTTTATGATATTATTTTGTTCAACATACTGTTGTTTCAAACGACTGTCTGTGTATGTGCCTACGGTTCCTGAGCGACACAGTTAGACTCATCTTGTTGTTTCGTGCGATAGATCGGAACAACATGTCTGTATGGTTTTCATGAATTTCATTAATCTTGATTTTGAAGCGAATGCATTTCCCCCCTGTTTTCTGATCATAAATACGAACTGTAATAAACTACTATGATATCATCGATTTTTTTTTAATTTTTGATTTACAATTTAGGCACATGTATTTCCCAGCAAAAGTGACTTTTTAATTACTTCAGTTTTCACTTATGACAATACTTTGTAGTACTCATTGTTAAGCTATGGGGTTGTCTACATACGTACCTACGCAGCCGGGGCGACAGCACTGGCGCGTTCATGTTGTTGCGTACGACAGATCATAGCGGCGCTACTGTATGATCTTCGATAATTTCGTTAACCTTGATTTTGTACCTTGTGCATGTGTTCCGGGTCTCCCATTTATTTATGCGTACTGCGTTTACTGTTACCATGTTTATAATTTTTTCAAAGCTTCCAAATCTAAATTACAAAAGCTACATTTTTTCGGAAATATTTCACTGGAATTAGTTGATTGTACATTTATGACAATATTTTGTTAAATATGTTGTTAGTTTGGATGCAAGTTTGTATACGTGCCTACGCTGTCGGGGCGACACGACTGATAGCGCATCACGCAGAATATTAAGCCGATGACCTCCACGGACTTCGACCTTGGCTCAACTGGGAACATAGGACTCAGGGGAGTTATCCGGCCGTCTCACCATCAAGCAGCCCCAGAACTACAAGCAACGCCTCAACACAAATAAATAACATCCCCGATGTCCAATCCCTACAGCTAAACCGTAAACATATAAAAGAACAGCAAAGACCGACCCAGATAACCTTAGGCTCACCACAGTTTCGGGCTCATATATTAAATTGTAATCCGTGGTAATAAAGTCCATTTGTAACTTTACAAACTTACTTCACACTTTGGCGATCCAGCTAGGATCCATTCGCTTCGGCACAAACGGAGTCACAGTTGCGGCATACATGAAGTGCTGAAGATCGAAGACCAATCGACCCAAGGACACGAGGAAATCCACGCATCCACCATAGGGAATGCGAGCAAAGGATACTACCCTGAGCTAACTACGGTAAGCTACTATCCTGGAGCCATTTACTTATTACCGAGAACGGAAACCTTGTTTCTCCAGTACATGAACCGCAATCAGCTCCGAATCGCTAGACTCAACTAAAATGACTACGCGACTGAAAGACTAACAATAAGGCACGCATATTCCGACTGCAGGGTCATGTCAACGGCCGCCATGCTTGACGCAATGCACAAGCAGAACGAGAACCATACAAGACAAGTGGACCACTTTACTAAGCAAATCGTCCTACTACCGTGACGCATAGTAGAAGCGCAAAGAGTAGCTGACAATGTAAACAAAAGGAGAGTCTCCGAAATAGAGTTTCTGGGACGACGAGTCCCAAGAAGGAATAACGAACATCGCTTCATTTATGACCATAGACGAAACTATCGCTACCGCTTGTAGCGCGACTCCAATCCCATCGGCTCCCATATATCAAGACCTAGAAATAGAAAGACCGCCAAATACCAAGCTTACGATACCGCGATGCGACATTATCAATCCCACGGCTAAACGGCGAACACGACATAGGAGTTGAAGATTTTATGCACGATGTCAGAGAGATGAGAGCTATGTGTAGTATGCAACTATTACTATTAAGAATGATAAAGATAGAAAAGATAGCATGGAAAACATCAGTGCTATCCGAAATATACCCAATAATCAGTATAATCATCTGTATGGCGCATCAGGGCGCAACGTAGCAACACAAGCTTCAGTTCAAGAACAACAAGAGTAGCTACGGCAAATACGATAACGAAATGAAACTACTGTGAGATACATGATCAGGTTCCACCACGCATTTAATAAACTGTAATACAGTGTCATTTACGAATACTCAGACAAACTAACACTGAAAACTGAAATTGGACGGATACATATTGGCAATCCTCTATATAATATGCCGCAAGCATAAGAGAATATCATGAATATCATGAGATATTTCAGGGATTATAGGCACAGCCGAACAGCGGTAACCAACTACAACTCTGCAAGACCAAGAGGGATAGAGCCAAGACTAGTCACAGCCATGGGAAGCTCACACCCAGCCCAGCTGTATGAACCTTCAGCAGACTGAGCAACTGCCACTCGCACAAAGAGGACAAATGGAATGGTTCAAGTGCAATATGATCAGTCACTCGGCGAATCATTGCAGAAATTTTCTATTACACCCCATGGCAACCAATGAAAGAGAACGAGACGGACATAATAGATCAACAGTTAGAATAAACTCCACAACATCAAAACTTCCGTTAACACTCCTACCATCTGGTGGACGAAAATAAAAATTCCTCGTGGACAGCGGAGATGGAATTAACATCCTTGAGCGAAGAGACATGCTCCGGCCAATAACTACGAAAGAAAAGAAATTTGCTATGGGGCATTCGAAATTCTGTGCTACAGGTCACACTATTCTAAAACCTCTCGACAAAATCATCAAATTCGTTCTAGTGGAAAATGACTTTCGGCTAGTCGAGGACGGCATACTAGGACTGCCTGCACTATCTAATTTGAAGTTTGAAGTTGCCAATGATAAATTAAAACTCGATTACAAAGTTCTTCTGTTACAACAGCGAAACAGCATACAGCCTGGTCCGGCATATTCTGCGATCGTATACCTGGAAGGCAGACCCACGCAAATATGCTTTATCAATGGTGGTGAGTGCCCAATTAAAATATCAAATCTGATCGAAAACACAAAGACTTATGATCAATTAACCACATGTAAAAGTTTTGTCCAACTATCACATACAGAAAGAAGTCACTGAGAACCTATTTCAAAAATACTGCTACACTACCTATACGTATTTAATTTTGACCTCGACTCCCCGCCTTGCATCAACCTAGCTAAACATTCCATAATATTGAAAGTTAATAAAATCAAAAGCGCCAAATCACACAGACCATCCGATTGCCGTAATCTGGAGAGACAAATACAAATGACTGAAATGCTACAGAAAAAGGTAATACAACCTTACAACTCCAACACTTACAACTCTCTAGTATTTGCAGTTCCAGAGAAATTAGACGCTTCGGGCGAAAAAAATTATGAATCGTGATAGACTTCAGAAAATTGATCGAAATAACGGATCAAGACGACTACCCGCAACCAGACATTGATGACATACTAGCACAATAAGGCATCGCAAAATTCCTTTCCGCGTTAGACCTCTCTCGAGGACTCCACCAGATACCAATGGACAACAATTCAAAGAAAATATACAGCTTTCTCGACACCACTAGAAGACTATCAGTATAACAGAATGCCAATCGGAATAAACAACTGTCCGCTGTCGTTCCAGCGAATGCTGGACGCAGTAGTAAGAGGGCTCATTAATAAACATTGTTTCGTTTACTCAAGTGATATCATCACATTTGGACCATCTGTGGAAGAGAATAATCATAGCTTGGACAATGATTTACAAAGATTACGAGAATTACGATTAGATATACTGCCAGACAAATGTAAATTTTCATAACCGGTACAAGAATATCTAGGACACGTTGTTACCTCGGAAGGAATATAACAAAATCCAAAAATACTTACAGCAGTCAACGATTCTAAGCAACCGCGAAATCCAACGGACATAAAATCCTCCATAGGGCTAGCAGGCTATTACCGTAAAATTCAAGAGGAACTTTTCTAAAATAGCTAAACCTGTAACAGAAATAACAAAGAAGGGCATACACTTTCACTGGGCAGGCTAAGCGCAAGGCGCATTTGGCACATTAAAAGACAAGATATGCTCCTCACCGGCACTCCGATTCCCCGATTTTACCAAGCCACTTACCCTGACGGCAAAGGTCAGCAATGAAGCTACAGGTGCCATTGTGTCATAGGACGATCACCCAAGTAGTTACAAATCCCGAACTCTGAACACACCGGAAAAGAATTATTCCACTGCGGAAAATGAGTTACTTGCTTAATTAAGAGACTCAGGCAATGATTGATAAAACGAAAATTCGTCATCAAAACAGACCATAAAGTATTAAAGTCGCTTCAAAATTGCAGAGACCTCTCGTCCCGAATTATAAGATGGAGACTGGGTCTTGGGGAATACGAATACGAAATCATACACACTAAGGGAAAGGACAGTACAGCAGACGGCACATGAAACCACTAACGAAGACGAACTTAACAATAAGTCTGTAGAATGGGAAAAATCACTGCAACGTTACCCAAGGTATTAAAGACGAAAACTAACCGGAAAACGTTCTATCAATTAAACCGAAGCTTATTAGACGACTACAGTAGCTCAAAATAGTTATGTAAGCTAACGTATAGCTAACGAAAGCAAAAGAGTAGGCATCATAGCTGATAACAATTTCACAGGAATAGAAAGGAACACAGTAAAAAGATTCCTAATCTTCATAATCGACACCATGAAAGAAATACCATTCGCTTTGGAACCAATTCAGACTTACACTGAACACGACCTGACGGACCAACTGGAAGAAAATCAAGACATGAGAGGTCATCGCTGTATTAGGAACACCTTTGAATGGACAGAGACGAAACACAGTATACCAGAGTTTATGAAGCATGTTCAACTCCATGTAGAATCATGTGAAGCATGCCAGGAAGCCAAATAAACTAGGAACATACCGACAAGATAGCAATGGACATATTGGAATCACTTAAGAAAACTAAAAAATGAATGAAATATATTCTATCAATACACGACGAAACGACTAAATACCTCATGTTACTACCAATTAAAACTCAGTAAACCGCAACAATATGTGACGCTTTATTAAATCATTACATATACATATCTTCCCAACCAAGAGAATGCTTACCGACCGAAGACAGGATTTCATATCAAACCTAATGTAACAGTTTGAGACGGATTTAAAAATTAGGCACATCAAAACTACATCATACATCGCACAGGGCAACGGTTCACTCGAAAGGACGCATGCAGTAATATCCGATATGCTAAAAACGTTACAGAAAGGCTCAGACACAGAATGGGATGAAAAACTAAATTTTGTTCGTCTCGCCCATAACACAATGATACATCACGCCACGGGATACACACCATTTGAGCTCACTTTCGGGCATCAGGCCAATCTCCCATCTACCATCTCCAAAAATTCACAACCCAACTGTTCTGACGAAATAACATTTAGGAGAAAAGGAATGGGACTCGAAGCTCAATCAGGCTCGCGAAATACTGATGTAATGTAAAAAGAGGTACCAACGAAATTAGGGACGGAACATTATTCGTCCTCAGTTGGCACGTAAAGGGAGAGACTCTGTACTAGTACATGACGACCGCAAGGATCATATACTGGATGTGGAAAGGTTGGGACCATACAGGATTGATAATGCATATACGCCATATTTTGAGTTAGACGGGAAAAGGATACATGGTAATAGATTAAAACCTTATTGTCCAGGGAGACGATACTCATTGCCAGAACAGCCACCGCGCAAATCGAAATAATCCTGCTAGAAAGTAATACAGTTTTCGTAGAAAAAGAAGATAGAGAAAGGATATTTATATAGTAATACCGCTAATATTATAATAGGGATAGATACAAGCGACATATACGAACATGTTAATGCCATCGAAAAATACGAATAAGTGCTTAAGAACTATTCAACTAAAATTGTATATACAGATGAATTCGAAATTATGCAATCGCGATTAAAAATTCTGAAGAGACTAACCAGAAACGTATAAAACATTGACTCATGTATTATTCAATAGATGATTATTAAACATTATAGGGTCCGTATCAAAGGCATATTAGGAACGATAGACTCAGACGATCTAAATTTAATTAACGAAAATATCGTCAAATAGTAAGACGACAATAAGAAATTGAAACCTGTGATAACAAATCAAACTACCCTAACTAAGAAAATTGTAAACTCAGAAAATTTAGATAGACTCGAAAGAAATTACAATAGTCTGACTAAACAGCAACAATCGGCCGCATCTGATATGATATTCCCAGAAATGATACAATAAATAGATATACAGCAATTCAAACGTTTCACTTCCAACTAGACGAACTATTCAACATAATTATACTAGGGAAACATGGAACTCTTTGCCCAGAAATCCTAGGACACGAAGAGTTTCTAACATACTACGCAAAATCAGTCGGAAGACAAGCATGCAACCCGGCAATTTCCGCAAGGACAGAACATTTCCGATATATATGCGATATTTGTGATTTGAGTCTTTAGGGTAATGTATAAGCACTTTTTCAAAATGTCAGTACCACTTGTCTCAGAATCGGAATGAGACATATTGCAGGAGTATCCCATTCCTAGTAAGGAAATGGCATATTCTTGGCACCCATAGAGGGCCATCAGATATATATTGTTCCAGGATTAGCATTTATGAACACTGACACCGACAATCTAGACAAATTATATAAAACCAGAGCTGAAACCACAATATGTAAACAAACACAACCGATACATGACAGAAATTTTCGCACCGACTGTCACTGCGAAATTATGAACCTTAAACCTCAAACTGAGCATTGTCATTTAGCTATATTTGAAATTGACGACACGAGCTTCATACCCTTAAGAAGTAGCAACAGCTATGTAGCAATACCAGCCGAACCAATTGAAATTGAGACAATTTCGAACACTAAATACACCAGACAAAAATTATATCAGACCTCGATAATAAAAGACAATAAGACCTGCGACATTATATACAAAAATGATGACACGCGAATAGGTAAACAAATAGATACAGAATACGACATAATGATTAGAGGACTGAGAATTGAAACAAATGATAGTGTCTCATACATTTTAGATAAAATAGAATCAGCCCCGAATACCTTAAATCATTTACAAAGATAGCGAACCACATTAGACCAACTCAATGACTAAATCGGGAAACAGAAATTCGAGCACCGCATTAAAACACTACAAACATACGGGATTTCCACATTACAAATAATAGGGTATGTATCTATAGGATCAATAGAAATCTATGCGCTAAATAAAACCGGTGTCTTGAATTGTATAAAGAAATGCCTCCCGAACAACCGATATATATACCTATTCTGACGTCACGACGAAACTACGATCACCAACCCAGTACCATTGCAAATAAACACAGACCTCGCACCACCGGTAACCAATATATATAGCAGTAGTACCATATCAAGACGAAGAATTAGGGGAACCGGCAGTAATAATCAACCCTAGGCAAGTACGATTCCACAAGAGTCTATGGAGGTGAACTTGAGGGACCAACTTCAATCTAAGGATGGGGGTATGTCACTTCTAGCAGAAAGACAAGCCAAGGCAAGACATGGACTTCGGCATCACCTCAACTGACATCATATGACTCAAGGAGTTAGGATATTAGGAGATATCCGGTCTTAGCACCATCCAGCAGGCCCAGGACGACAAATAACGCCTCAGCTCAAATAAATAACATCCCCAACGTCCAATCCCAACCACAAAACTGTAAACATATAAAAGAACAGCAAAGATCGACCAAGGCAGACATTGCCACTCCACATTTCGGATCTCATATACTAAATTGCAACCCGTGGTAGTAAAGTATATTTCAATCTCTACAAGTTTTCTTCATACTGGAGTGGAGTTGCGTATGGTATATCAA